>NC_052155.1:3976281-4089057 GCF_902713615.1 Scyliorhinus canicula | reverse complement strand
CCCCCCCCAAAGCGCCCGTTACTATTACATACCTCCCCCCACCCCGATCCTCCACCACCTTCTCCATCTGGAAGCTCACTCTCTTACCCACCAGTATCACTAACCCCCCGGACCCAGCTATCAAAGTCCGAGTGGAAACCCTGACTTACCCAACCCTTCTGCATCCCCAGCCGGCCCTTCAGCCTCAGATGGGTCTCTTGTTGGCTTTCAAACTCCTCAAATGTGCGAAAACCTTTGCTCGCTTCACCAATCCCCCCAATCCTTACACGTTCCACATCACCACCCGATCAGGACTCTCACCCCCCCCTCCTGTCAGTCAAAACCACTACTCTTGGCCCCGCCCCTAGCCACCATTTTGGGCGGCACTATGGCACAGTGGTCAGCACTTCTTCCTAAGGCGCTAAGGATCCGGGTTCGATCCCGTCCCTGGGTCACTATTTGTGTGGATTTTTTAGGGGCAGCACAGTACCATTGTGGATAGCACAATTGCTTCACAGCTCCAGGGTCCCAGGTTCGATTCCAGCTTGGGTCACTGTCTGTGCGGAGTCTACACGTTCTCCCCGTGTGTGCGTGGGTTTCCTCCGGGTGCTCCGGTTTCCTCCCACAGTCCAAAGATGTGCGGGTTAGGTGGATTGGCCATGCTAAATTGCCCGTAGTGTCCTTAAAAAGTAAGGTTAATACTACTCAGCCCCAATATCATAAAGTTACGGGTATAGGGTGGATACGTGGGTTTGAGTAGGGTGATCATTGATCGGCACAACATCGAGGGCCGAAGGGCCTGTTCTGTGCTGTACTGGTTGTGGGGGCGAAACCCACGCAGACACGGGGAGAATGTGCAAACTCCACACGGACAGTGACCCAGAGCCGGGATCGAACCTGGGTCCTCAGCGCCGTGAGGCGGTTGTGCTAACCACTAGGCCACCGTGCTGCCCTGAGTATATTCTGCACCCTTGCCACCCTCAGTGCTTCCTCCAAGTGGTGTTCAACATGGGGAGCACTGATTCATCATTGTGGCCAGTCTGTTGCTTAACTAGTCTGTGAGACAGCTCTCCCAACCTTGGCACAAGCCCCCAATGTTAGTAAGTAGGACTTTGCAGGGTCGGCAGGGCTGGGTTTGCCGTTGTTTCCGGATTGATGCCGGATGGCCTGTCTAGTTTCATTTTCTTTTTGTGTTTTTGTAGCGGTTGAATACCACTGAGTGGCGTGCTCGGCCATTTCAGAGTCAACATGGAGTCTGGAGTCACATGTAGGCAGAGTCACAGACCAGGGCATTAGTGAACCAGATGGGTTTTTACGTCAATCAACAATGGTTTCACGGTCATCACTGGGATTTTAATTCCAGATTTGTATTGAGTTCAAATTCCACCATCTGCCCTGTCAAGATTCGAACCCAGGTCTTCAGATCATTATCCTGGCTCTCTGCATTACTAGTCCAGTGTCAATACCACTACACCACTTCCTCCCCTTGGTGCAGATCACCAACAATCTGTCCTGGTCCACCCATGTCGATGCTACGACCAAGAAAGCACAACAGCGCCAATATTTCCTCTGGAAATAAGGAAATTCGGCATGTCCACATTAACCCTCACCAACTTTTACAGATGCACCAAAGAAAGCATCCTATCTGGCTGCATCACAGCCTGGTATGGCAACTGCTCAGCCCCAATATCATACAAAACTACAGAGAGTTGTGAACACAGCCCAGTCCATCACACGAACCTGCCTCCCATCCATGGACTCCATCTACACCTCCCGCTGCCTGGGGAAAGCAGGCAGCATAATCAAAGATCCCTCCCACCCGGCTTACTCACTTTTCCAACTTCTTCCACCGGGCAGGAGATACAGAAGTCTGAGAACACGCACGAACAGACTCAAAAACAGCTTCTTCCCCACTGTCACCAGACTCCTAAATGACCCTCTTATTGACTGACCTCGTTAACACTACACCCTGTATGCTTCACCTGATGCCTGTTTCGATGTATTTACATGGTGTATTTCACTCCATGCCGTCACCAAAAGTTTGAAGACAATTTTTTATGATTGGGACAGGGTATTGAGGAGAACAGCAAATTCTTTAAACTGATAAGAGATATGGGGTGGGATTCTCCGCCCACATTCGCCCAGCGACCGGTGAATCCCGCCCAAGATCAATGGATTTTTCCATTGTCGGCGTCTGGCCCGGTGTTCTGGCGGCGGGCGGGATGGAAGATTCCAGTCCATAGTGATATGAAACTAAAAATCTGGAATTAAAAGTCTAATGATGACCATGAAACCATTGTCGATTGTCCTAAAAACCCATCTGGTTCACTAATGTCCTTTAGGGAAGGAAATCCGCCGTCCTTACTCGGTCTGGCCTACATGTGACTCCAGACACACAGCAATGTGGTTGACTCTGAAATATTCTCTGGAATGGACAATAAATGCGATGCCCACATCCTATCAACAAATCTAAGCAATATATCAAACTAAGGAAATGGTGGGCATGCAACATCATTATTTTGTTAGTTTTTACCATGGGTGAATAGGCCGGTACGCCACTCAGTCCAAGGAAGCTAATATTGAGTTAAGGATTCACAAAAAAAACGCAGCAAAAGAGCTGCAATGGGGAATATATCGAAAATCAAATACGCCAAATCCCCAGCACAGTGCGGCACTCCCCCAGTACTGACCCTCTGACACTGCGGCACTCCCTCAGTGCTGACCCTCTGGCAGTGCGGCACTCCCTCAGTACTGACCCTCTGACAGTGCGGCACTCCCTCAGTACTGACCCTCTGACAGTGCGGCACTCCCTCAGCACTGACCCTCTGACAGTGCAGCACTCCCTGCGTACTGACCCTCTGACAGTGCAGCACTCCCTCAGTACTGATCCTCTGACAGTGCAGCACTCCCTCAGTACTGACCCTCTAACAGTGCAGCACTCCCTCAATACTGACCCTCTGACAGTGCAGCACTCCCTCAGTACCAACCCTCTGTCAGTGCAGCACTCCCTCAGTACTGACCCTCCGACAGTGCGGCACTCCCTCAGTACTGACCCTCTGACAGTGCAGCACTCCCTCAGTACTGACCCTCTGACAGTGCAGCACTCCCTCAGTACTGTCCCTCTGACAGTGCAGCACTCCCTCAGTACTGCCCCTCTGACAGTGCAGCACTCCCTCAGTACTGACCCTCTGACAGTGCAGCACTCCCTCAGTACTGACCCTCTGACAGTGCAGCACTCCCTCAGTACTGTCCCTCTGACAGAGCAGCACTCCCTCAGTACTGACCCTCTGACAGTGCGGCACTCCCTCAGTACTGACCCTCTGACAGTGCAGAACTCCCTCAGTACTGACCCTCTGACAGTGCGGCACTCCCTCAGTACTGACCCTCTGACAGTGCAGCACACCCTCAGTACTGACCCTCTGACAGTGCAGCACTCCCTCAATACTGAGCTGTTGACTGTGCAGCACTCCCTCAGTACTGACCCTCTGACAGTGCAGCACTCCCTCAGTACTGACCCTCTGACAGTGCAGCATTCCCTCAGTACTGACCCTCTGACAGTGCGGCACTCCCTCAATACTGACCCTCTGACAGTACAGCACTCCCTCAGTACCTACACTCTGTCAGTGCAGCACCTCCTCATTACTGACTCTCTGACAGTGCAGCACTCCCTCAGTACTGACCCTCTGACAGTGCAGCACTCCCTCAATACTGAGCTGTTGACTGTGCAGCACTCCCTCAGTACTGACCCTCTGACAGTGCAGCACTCCCTCAATACTGAGCTGTTGACTGTGCAGCACTCCCTCAGTACTGACCCTCTGACAGTGCAGCACTCCCTCAGTACTGACCCTCTGACAGTGCAGCACTCCCTCAGTACTGACCCTCTCGCAGTGCTGCACTCCCTCAATACTGACCCTCTGACAGTACAGCACTCCCTCAGTACCTACACTCTGTCAGTGCAGCACCTCCTCATTACTGACCCTCTGACAGTGCAGCACTCCCTCAGTACTTACCCTGTGACAGTGCAGCACTCCCTCAGTACTGAGCCTCTGACAGTGCATCACTCTCTCAGCACTGAGCCTCTGACAGTGCGGCACTCCCTCAGTACTGACCCTCTGACAGTACAGCACTCCCTCAGTACTGACCCTCTGACAGTGCAGCACTCCCTCAGTACTGACCCTCTGACAGTGCGGCACTTCCTCAGTACTGACCCTCTGACAGTGCAGCACTCCCTCAGTACTGACCCTCTTACAGTGCAGCACTCCATCTGTTCTGACCCTCTTTTTTAAAAAAAATAATTTTTATTGAAAGATTTTAATTTTATACAACATTGACGCACCTTAGTCAAATACCGAAAATAACAATAATATTAACAATCATATACATTCGCCCCATCCCCATGAACAACCCAGCATTTTAACAACAACGCAAATTAACACACTATACAGTTACAGAATAAACACTACTATAATGCCCCCCCCCCCCCCCCCCCCCCCCCGGGTTGCTGCTGCTATTGACCCAGTTACCTATCTCTGAGCCAGGAAGTCCAGAAAAGGCTGCCATCGTTTATAGAACCCTTGTATTGATCCTCTCAGGGCAAATTTGACATTTTCCAATTTTATAAATCCCGCCATGTCACTGATCCAGGTCTCCACGCTTGGGGGCCTTGCATCCTTCCATTGTAACAGAATCCTTCGACGGGCTACTAGGGACGCAAAGGCCAGGACACTGGCCTCTTTCGCCTCCTGCACTCCCGGCTCTACCGCAACTCCAAAAATCGCGAGTCCCCACCCTGGTTTGACCCTGGATCCAACCACCCTCGACACCGTCCCCGCCACCCCCTTCCAGGATTCTTCCAGTGCTGGGCATGCCCAGAACATATGGGCATGGTTCGCAGGACTCCCCGAACATCTGGTGCACCTGTCCTCACCCCCAAAGAACCTACTCATCCTAGTCCCGGACATGTGGGCCCGGTGCAGCACCTTGAATTAGATGAGACTAAGACTCGCACATGAGGAGGAAGAGTTGACTCTCTCCAAGGCCTCCGCCCAAGTCCCGTACTCTATCTGCTCCCTAAGTTCCTCCTCCCATTTAGCCTTCAGCTCCTCCACTGATGCATCCTCCACCTCCTGCATTACCTTATAGATTTCAGACACCTTCCCCTCTCCGACCCACACCCCCGAAAGCACTCTGTCCATCGTCCCCTGCGAGGGCAGCAAAGGGAATACCTCTACCTGTCGCCTAGCAAACGCCTTTACCTGCAAGTATCTGAACATGTTCCCTTGGGGAAGGCCAAATTTATCTTCCAGTTCCCCCAGGCCCGCAAACCTCCCGCCAATAAACAGGTCCCTCAATTTGCTGATGCCCGCCCTTTGCCACCCCCTGAATCCCCATCCCTGTTCCCCGGGATGAACCGATGGTTGCCACCCAGTGGTGCCTCCATCGAGCCCCCTGTTTCCCCCCTATGCCGTCTCCACTGTCCCCAGATTCTTAGGGTCGCCGCCACCACCGGGCTCGTGGTAAACCTCTTAGGGGAGAGCGGCAACGGTGCCGTTACCATGGCACCCAGGCTCGTACCTCTACATGACGCCATCTCCATTCTTTTCCACGCCTCCCCTCCCCCCTCCATCACCCATTTACGCACCATTGACACATTGGCTGCCCAATAGTACCCCAGAAGGTTGGGCAGCGCCAGCCCGCCTCTATCCCTCCCTCACTCCAGGAACACCCTCCTCACTCTCGGAGTCCCATGTGCCCACACAAAGCTCAGAATACTGCTAGTCACTCTCCTAAAGAAGGCCCTGGGGTTAAATATGGGCAGGCACTGAAAGAGGAACAAGAACCTCGGAAGCACCGTCATTTTGACGGACTGCACCCTCCCCGCCAACGACAATGGCAGCATGTCCCACCTCCTGAACTCCTCCTCCATCTGATCTACCAGTCTGGTAAAGTTATGCTTGTGGAGAGTCCCCCAGTCCCTGGCCACTTGCACCCCCAGGTACCTAAAGCTCTCCCCTGCCCGCCTAAGCGGGAGCCTACCAATTCCTTCCTCCTGGTCTCCAGGGTGCACCACAAACACCTCACTCTTGCCTACATTTAATTTATAACCTGAAAAGGTCCCAAACTCAGCTAGCAACTCCATCACCCCCGGCATCCCTCCCACCGGGTCAACCACATACAGTAACAGGTCGTCGGCATACAACGACACCCTATGTTCCTCCCCACCTCGCACCAAACCTCTCCACCTCTCTGAATCTCTCAACGCCATCGCCAGCGGCTCGATTGCCAGTGCAAACAACAAGGGGGACAGGGGGCAACCCTGCCTGGTCCCTCGGTAAAGCCGGAAGTACTCCGACCTCCTCCTATTCGTGGCCACGCACGCCATTGGGGCCTCATATAGCAGCCTCACCCATAAGCATTGCCACATCCGCCTTTAGCCCCTTCAGGTGAGCCAGTACCCTTGACCGCTTCACCGGCCCATTCAACCCACTCACATTCCAGGTGACCAACCGGATCAGAGGGCGTCCCGCCCCCCTCTCCCGTCGGCTAGCCATAGCCCGTCAACTGCCCGCCCCAGGCCAGCACCTCCTGCTCGACCCCGTCCCCATAGCGACAACCCCTCACCTCTGTCCCCCCAGCCCCCACCAGCTCCTTCCTGACCCTACCAGCAGCAACCCGGTATTCCCCTTTCCCCCCCTCCCTTCCCCCCCAGGCTAGGAACCCTCCCAGCCGCGAACCGTCCTCCATTGTACTTCCGTGGGTCAGGTAACTTCTGCTGACCCCGGAAACCCCCGCCAGTAACCCGACCCCTCCCAAAGTGGGATCATCCCCCAATCTATCCCTCCTCCTGGCACCGCTCCAGCGCGGGGAAGAACCAGTTAAGGCCCCGCCTCCCCCGTCACCGTCTCCACCCCCCAGCCCCGCAGCACGGGAAACCAGAGGAAAGCCCGCGCTATTGCACTGCCCCACCACACCCTTCTGACGCAGCTCCCAAATACCAGCCCCACTCCATACCCCCAACCCGACATAGAATACAACATACCCCCCCGACCCTCCCCTCAAGATACACAACTCAACCAATGCCCCACAGCACAAAAACAAAAATATAGCAGAACAACCCCTCCGTAAATAACCATATCAAAATTGCAAAAGTACTAAAACAGGAAGAAAAAAAAACAGAAGAAAAAGAGAACACAGCAACAGCAGAATCCAGCACTAATATCTTCCAGCCGACCTCGCAACCCCCAACCCCTAGTTCAAGTCCAGTTTCTCCGTCCGCACGAAGGCCCACGCCTCCTCCGGGGAATCGAAATAATGGTGCCGGTCCAAATAAGTTACCCACAGGCGCGCAGGCTGCAACATTCCGAACTTTATCTTTTTTCTATAAAGCACCTCTTTCGTCCGACTGCCGCTTAGCCACCTCCGCACTCCAGTCCTGGTAGATCCGTACTACCCCATTCTTCCAGTTGCTGCTCTTCACCTTCTTGGCCCAGCGCAGCACACACTCCCGATCACTGAATCGGTGGAACATCACCAGCATCGCACGCAGGGGTTCGTTCTCCTTAGGCCTCCTGGCCAGTACTCTGTGGGCTCCCTCCAGCTCCAAGGGCAGATGGAAAGACCCGGCCCCCACTAGCGAATTCAGCATTACAGCCACATAGGCTGTCAGGTCCGATCCCTCCAGCCCCTCCGCAAGGCCCAAGATCCGCAGGTTTTTCCGCCTCATGCGGTGATCCAGCTCCTCGAAGCGTTCCTGCCACTTCTTGTGGAGTGCCTCGTGCCCCTCCACCTTACTCACGAGGACCACGGCCTCCTCCTCTCGTTCAGTGGCCTGCGTCTGCAACTTCTTGATGGCAGCACCCTGGGTGGACTGAATCTCTGACAGCCTTCTGTTCGTTTCCTGCAGAGAGCTCAGCACTTCATCCTTGAATTCTTTAAAGCAGCGCAGGAGATCAGTTTGTTGCTCCTGGGCCCAGAGTCTCCATTCCTCTGGAGCTCTGTCGGTGGCCATCTTGGATCCCTTCCCCCATTTTTTTCTGAGGAGCTGCTGCTGTTTTTTCCCCCTTTCCACTCCGAGTTCGAATCATGGACTGCAGGGAAAGTCGTTCAGCACAACTTCCCCCACCGGGAGACGTCGAAAAATTTCCGTTTTGGGCTCTCAAAAGAGCCGAAAAATCTCTTTAAAATGGGAGCTCCCAAATGTGTGGCTTACTACTCCATCACAGCCACCGGAAGTCCTGTTCTGACCCTCTGACAGTGTGTGGTGAATGTACATCATGTAATTCACACTGTATAGTATTGTGTCCTTGTGGGCTCTGTCTGTGAGCCGTTTCGCGGCTCGACCCACAGGGGGAGATGAGGAGCTTGTACAGGGCTCTACCCTTGGCTCCGCCCATGGCCCCTCCCACTACCGGAAGTATGGTGCTGCAGCCTTGTGAGTCTGCCCTCAGTTCTTCTGGTCACAGTCAGGCTCAGTTGTAAGTCTATTAAAGCCACAGTTTACTTCCTATCGTCTCTCGAGTGAATTGATGGTCACATCAATTTAATAGACTGAAGAAAAGCACTATGGAACCAGCCCTCAAACTGATCGACTAGAACTCGACTCGCAGGCTGCAGAGGCGAAGGAGATCTTCCTACACTGGCTTCGGTGTTTCTAAGCCTTCCTGGCTGCGTCGACTACCTCCGCTACTACAGATGAGCCGAAACTCAGCCTACTGCACGCACGGGTGAGCCATCGCATCTCTACGCTGCTCAACAGTACCGACTCGTACACCAAGGCCCTCGCTATGCTCGACCGATTATACGTGCGGCCTGTAAACGAACTCTACGCCCGGCATATTTTCGCTACCCACCGCCAGCGCCTTGCAGAGTCGCGAGAGGACTACCTGCGTGACTTAAAAGCCCTTGCACGGGAATGTAACTTTCAGGCTGTAACTGCCTCCCAGCACATGGAACCCGCTGTCCCTGATGTGTAGGTTGCAGGGGTCCTGTCTAATTATGTGCGCCAGCGACTCCTTGAAAAAGGGTCCCAGAACTTGGAGGACTCAGTGGCGCTAGCAACTTCAATGGAAGTCGCGTTTCAAAGTCTTAATTCATTCCCCGCAGACCACGCGACCCCGTCGTGGACCCCCGACCAGCGTCTGCCCCAGGCCTGCGCCAGCGTGCCATTTTTGCGGTCAGCCACAACACCCACGGCAGCACTGCCCGGCCCACAATGCGACCTGCAGCAGCTGCGGTCGAAAAGGACATTATGCTAAAGTATGCCTGTCTAAATCAAAACCCTCTAACTCCCTCACTGTCCAGAGCAATCGCTCCCCCAACTCGCAGGCCTGCAGATCCCGTAATGTTGCAGCGTGTCTTCCGACTCCGCCTCCGCCCGACATGAGCGACTCATAGGGGCCGCCATCTTGGCAATCCACCCCCACGCGGCCGGCCATGTGCGAGTCATGGGTGTTAGACGTATTAAATGCTGTGGTATGAAGAGACAAAATTCCTGTTCCCTTTTCACCAACACACCTTTATTTCTCCCAACAGACTCTGCACAAGACTCTACACATCACCAGATCCAGAGGCCACCTGAAGCCCCTTTAATATCAGTGTCAATCATTGAACACTTAACATAAATGAGACAATCATTGAACACTTAACATAAATGAGACAATCATTGAACACTTAACATAAATGAGACAATCATTGAATACTTAACATAAATGAGGCAATCATTGAACACTTAACATAAATGAGGCAATCATTGAACACTTAACATAAATGAGACAATCATTGAACACTTAACATAAATGAGACAATCATTGAACACTTAACATAAATGAGACAATCATTGAACACTTAACATAAATGAGACAATCATTGAACACTTAACATAAATGAGACAATCACTGAACACTTAACATAAATGAGACAATCATTGAACACTTAACATAAATGAGACAATCATTGAATACTTAACATAAATGAGGCAATCATTGAACACTTAACATAAATGAGGCAATCATTGAACACTTAACATAAATGAGACAATCATTGAACACTTAACATAAATGAGACAATCATTGAACACTTAACATAAATGAGACAATCATTGAACACTTAACATAAATGAGACAATCATTGAACACTTAACATAAATGAGACAATCATTGAACACTTAACATAAATGAGACAATCATTGAACACTTAACATAAATGAGACAACTAATTATAATGTCTCTTAACCCATTACTTAACAATGGGGGCCGCCACCTTGGGCGCAATCTTCCTCGCCGCCCGCCACGTGCGATCCACGGGGGAGGCCATCTTGGATGCCATCTTCGTCATCGCCCGCCACGTGCGATCAATGGTAGCCGCCATCTTGGCCATCACCCGATGTTCACCTCGACGGCTACGACCTCTGCGGACAGTCATCACGGGGCCACTCCAGCACTGCTGATCGAGCCGCCAGCTACCCGCAACTCAACGCAGTCACGTTGGACCAGTCGCGTCCGAAACACCTCCGGAGCTCGATGATGTCCGTTCAGGTCAACGGATACAAGACTCTTCGACTCCGGGAGCACCGAGAGCTTCGTACATCCTGATCTGGTAAGACGCTGTTCGCTCCCTATCTTCCCTGCACGGCAAACTATCTCCCTCGCCTCGGGTTCACACTCGGTCCAAATATAAGGACGCACCGTTGCGACCCTAACGATATGGGGCGCCAGCTATTCTAACTTCCAGCTGTACGTCCTCCCCGACCTCTGCGCCCCACTCTTACTCGGGCTCGACTTTCAGTGTAATCTTAGAAGCCTCACACTCAGCTTCGGCGGACCCCTACCTCCTCTCACTATATGCAGCTTAGCGACTCTAGAAATCGACCCCCCTCCACTCTTCGCTAACTAACGGCTAACTGTAAACCAGTAGCCACCCGCAGCAGGCGGTACAGCCTGCAGGACAGGGTATTCATTAGAGCCGAAGTCCAGCGGCTCCTACGTGAGGGGATCATAGAGGCCAGTAACAGCCCCTGGAGAGCTCAGGTGGTGGTCGTCAAGACCGGGGAAAAGTTTCGGATGGTGATTGATTACAGCCAAACCATTAACCGGTTCACGCACCTTGATGCGTACACCCTCCCCAGAATTGCAGACATGGTCAACCAGATCGCCCAGTACCGCATATTCTCAACGGTGGATCTGAAGTCTGCATACCACCAGCTCCCAATCCACCCGGAGGACCGCCTCTACACGGCGTTCGAGACAGATGGCCGCCTCTTCCATTTCCTCCGGGTTCCCTTTGGCGTCACGAATAGGGTTTCGGTGTTCCAACGAGCGATGGACCGAATGGTGGACCAGTACGGGCTGCGGGCCACGTTTCCGTACCTGGATAATGTCACCATCTGCGGCCATGATCAGCAGGACCACGATGCCAACCTCCACCGATTTGTCCAAACCGCCCAGAAACTCAATCTCACCTACAATAAGGAGAAATGCGTTTTCCGCACTACCAGACTAGCCATCCTCGGCTATGTCGTGGAAAACGGAGTCCTGGGTCCCGACCCGGGTCCCTCTTACAACTCCCTCTCCCTCATTGTCCCAGGGCCCTCAAGAGGTGCCTGGGATTCTTCTCTTATTACGCCCAGTGGGTCCCCCAGTATGCGGACAAAGCCCGCCCACTATTTAAGACCACACTCTTCCCACTGTCAGCAGAGGCCCGCCAGGCCTTCAACTGCATCAAGGAGGACATCGCCAATCCGCCATGTGGGCGGTGGATGAATCCGTCCCCTTTCAGGTGGAGAGCGATGCCTCAGAGGTCGCTCTCGCCGCCACTCTGAACCAGGCAGGGAGGCCAGTAGCTTTCTTCTCCCGAACCCTCTCCGCTTCGGAACTTTGACACTCCTCAGTCGAAAAAGCTCAAGCCATTGTGGAAGCCGTACGGCACTGGAGGCACTACCTCGCAGGTAGGAGGTTCACCCTCATCACCGACCAGAGATGGGTTGCTTTCATGTTCGACATCTCGCAAAGGGGCAAAATAAAAAACGATAAAATCTTGAGGTGGAGGATCGAATTCTCCACCTATAATTATGACATCAAATATCGGCCAGGGAAGCTCAACGAGCCCCCAGATGCCCTGTCCCACGGCACACGCGCCAGCGCGCAAGACGACCAATTAAAGGTTATCCACAATGACCTCTGCCATCCTGGGGTCACCAGGCTCGCCCACTACGTCAAAGCCCGAAATCTGCCTTTCTCCACCGAGGAGGTAAAAGCCATCACCAGGGATTGCCCGATCTGCGCGGAGTGCAAACCGCACTTCTATAGACCAGACAGGGCCCACCTGGTAAAGGCTTCCCGGCCCTTTGAACGCCTGAGCGTCGATTTCAAAGGGCCACTCCCCTCGACCAATCGAAATGTGTACTTGATCAACGTCATAGACGAATTCTCTCACTTCCCCTTTGCCATCCCGTGCCCCGATATGACCTCCCACACGGTCATCAGAGCCCTGCACAGTGTCTTCACCCTGTTCGGGTTCCCCAGCTACGTGCACAGCGACAGGGGATCATCCTTCATGAGCGACGAGCTGCGTCAGTACCTGCTCGACAAGGGCATCGCCTTGAGCAGGACTACCAGCTACAACCCCAGGGGGAACGGGCAGGTGGAGAGGGAGAACGCGACGGTCTGGAAGACCGTCCTACTGACCCTACGGTCCAGGAATCCCCCGACCTCCCACTGGCAGGAGGTCCTCCCCGACGCGCTCCATGCAATAAGGTGCCTCCTGTGCACTGCCACTAAGGGGGGTTTCCAGAGCCTCCCTTCGCCCGTCGCACCGGTCAGGAACGAAGCTCTGAACGAACCACCCCCGGAGTCCACCCTCAGATCCACACCGCCCGTCACCACCCAGCCACCCGAAGAGGCTGCAACCCCGGTGCTCCGCCGATCCCAAAGGACGACTCAGCCACCGGACCGGCTCAACCTGTAGACCAGTCACCCCCGCCGGACTTGATTTTTTTTACAGGGGGTGAATGTGGTGAATGTACATCATGTAATTCACACTGTATAGTATTGTGCCCTTGTGGGCTCTGTCTGTCAGCCGTTACGCGGCTCTGCCCACAGGGGGAGATGAGGAGCATGTACAGGGCTTCACCCTCGGCTCCGCCCATGGCCCATCCCACTCGAACATAGAACATAGAACACTACAGCGCAGTACGGGCCCTTCGGCCCTCGATGTTGCGCCAACCTGTGAAACCATCTGAAGCCTATCTGAACTACACTATTCCATGTTCATCCATATGTCTATCCAGTGACCACTTAAATGCCCTTAAAGTTGGCGAGTCTACTACTGTTGCAGGCAGGGCGTTCCACACCCCTACTACTCTCTGAGTAAAGAAACTGCCTCTGACATCTGTCCTATATCTATCACCCCTCAATTTAAAGCTATGTCCCCTCGTATTGGTCATCACCATCTGAGGAAAAAGACTCTCACTGTCCACCCTATCTAACCCTCTGACTATCTTATATGTCTCTATTAAGTCACCTCTCAGCCTTCTCCTCTCTAACGAAAACAGCCTCAAGTCCCTGAGCCTTTCCTCGTAAGACCTTCCCTCCATACCAGGCAACATCCTAGTAAATCTCCTCTGAACCCTTTCCAATGCTTCCACATCCTTCCTTGGAAGACCGTCCATAGTGGGCAGCACGGTAGCATGGTGGTTAGCATAAATGCTTCACAGCTCCAGGGTCCCAGGTTCGATTCCCGGCTTAGGTCACTGTCTGTGTGGAGTCTGCACGTCCTCCCCGTGTGTGCGTGGGTTTCCTCCGGGTGCTCCGGTTTCCTCCCACAGTCCAAAGATGTGCGGGTTAGGTGGATTGGCCATGCTAAATTGCCCGTAGTGTCCTAATAAAAGTAAGGTTAAGGGGGGGGTTGTTGGGTTACGGGTATAGGGTGGATACGTGGGTTTGAGTAGGGTGATCATGGCTCGGCACAACATTGAGGGCCGAAGGGCCTGTTCTGTGCTGTAATTGTTCTATGTTCTATGTTCTATGTTCCTATAATGTGGTGACCAGAACTGCACGCAGTACTCCAGGTGCGGCCGCACCAGAGTTTTGTACAGCTGCAGCATGACCTTGTGGCTCCGAAACTCAATCCCCCTGCTGATAAAGGCTAGCACACCATATGCCTTCTTAACAGCCCTATTAACTTGGGTGGCAACTTTCAGGGATTTATGTACCTGGATGCCGAGATCTCTCTGTTCATCTACACTACCAAGAATCTTGCCATTAGCCCAGTACTCTGCATTCCTGTTACTCCTTCCAAAGTGAACCACCTCACACTTTTCCGCATTAAACTCCATCTGCCACCTCTCAGCCCAGCTCTGCAGCTTATCTATGTCCCTCTGTATCCTATAACATCCTTCAGCACTATCCACAACTCCACCGACCTTCGTGTCCTCTGCAAATTTACTAACCCATCCTTCTACACCCTCTTCCAGGTCATTTATAAAAATGACAAACAGCAGTGGCCCCAAAACAGATCCTTGCGGTACACCACTAGTAACTGAACTCCAGGATGAACATTTGCCATCAACCACCACCCTCTGTCTTCTTTCAGCTAGCCAATTACTGATCCAAACCGCTAAATCACCTTCAATCCATACTTCCTTATTTTCTGCAATAGCCTACCGTGGGGAACCTTATCAAACGCCTTACTGAAATCCATATACACCACATCAACAGCTTTACCCTGATCCACCTGTTTGGTCACCTTCTCAAAAAACTCAATAAGGTTTGTGAGACATGACCTACCCTTCACAAAACCGTGTTGAGTATCGCTAATCAACTTGTTCTTTTCAAGATGATTATAAACCCGATCTCTTATAACCTTTTCCAACATTTTACCCACAACCGAAGTAAGGCTCACAGGTCTATAATTACCAGGGTTGTCTCTACTCCCCTTCTTGAACAAGGGGACAACATTTGCTATCCTCCAGTCTTCCGGCACTATTCCTGTCGACAAAGACGACATAAAGATCAAGGACAAAGGCTCTGCAATCTCCTCCCTGGCTTCCCAGAGAATCCTAGGATAAATTCCATCTGGCCCAGGGGACTTATCTATTTTGACATTTTCTAAAATTGCTAACACCTCCTCCTTTTGAATCTCAATTCCATCTAGCCTGGTCGACTGAACCTGAGTGTTCTCCTCGACAACATTGTCTTTCTCCAGTGTAAACACTGACGAAAAATATCCATTTAATGCTTCCCCTATCTCCTCTGATTCCACACACAACTTTCCACTACTATCCTTGATTGGCCCTAATCTTACTCTAGTCATTCTTTTGTTCCTGATATACCTATAGAAAGCCTTAGGGTTTTCCTTGATCCTATCCGCCAACGACTTTTCGTGTCCTCTCCTCGCTCTACTTAACTCTCCCTTTAGGTCCTTCCTGGTTAACTTGTAACTCTCAAGTGCCCTAACTGAGCCTTCATGTCTCATCCTAACATAAGCCTTCTTCTTCCTCTTGACAAGTGCTTCAACTTCCTTAGTAAACCACGGTTCCCTTGCTCGACAACTTCCTCCCTGCCTGACAGGTACATACTTATCAAGGACACGCAGTAGCTGTTCCTTGAAAAAGCTCCACATTTCGATTGTACCCATCCCCTGCAGTTTCCTTCCCCATCCTATACATCCTAACTCTTGCCGAATAGCATCATAATTGCCTTTCCCCCAGCTATAATTCTTGCCTTGCGGTATATACCTATCCCTGCCCATTTCTAAAGTAAACATAACCGAGTTGTGATCACTATCACCAAAGTGCTCACCTACATCTAAATCTAACACCTGGCCGGGTTCATTACCCAGTACCAAATCCAATGTGGCCTCGCCCCTTGTTGGCCTGTCTACATACTGTGTCAGAAAACCCTCCTGCACACACTGCAAAAAAACTGACCCATCTATAGTACTCGAACTATAGTATTTCCAGTCAATATTTGGAAAGTTAAAGTCCCCCATAACAACTACCCTGTTACTCTCGCTCCTGTCAAGAATCATCTTTGCAAACCTTTCCTCTACATCTCTGGAACTATTCGGAGATCTATAGACAACTCCCAACAGGGTGACCTCTCCTCTACTGTTCCTAACCTCGGCCCATACTGCCTCAGTAGACGAGTCCTCAAGCGTCCTTTCTACCGCCGTAATACTTTCCTTGATTAACAATGCCACACCCCCCCCTCTTTTACCATCTTCTCTGTTCTTACAGAAACATCTAAATCCTGGAACCTGCAACAACCATTCCTGTCCCTGCTTTACCCATGTCTCCGAAATTGCCACAACATCGAGATCCCAGGTACCAACCCATGCTGCCAGCTCACCCACCTTATTCCGGATGCTCCTGGCGTTGAAGTAGACACACTTCAAACCAGCTTCCTGCTTGCCGGTGCCCTCTTTCAAACTTTTAACCCTATCCCTGACCTCACTACTCTCAACATCCTGTACACTGGGACTACAATCTAGGTTCCCATCCCCCTGCTGAAGTACTGACCCTCTACCGGAAGTATAATGTGCTGCAGCCTTGTGAGGCTGCCCTCAGTTCTTCTGGTCGCAGGCAGGCTCAGTTGTAAGTTTATTAAAGCCACAGTTTACTTCTTATCGTGTCTCGAGTGAATTGATGGTCACATCACAGTGCAGCACTCCCTCAGTACTGCCCCTCTGTCAGTGCCGCATTCCATCCATACTGCCCTCTGACAGTGCAGCACTCCCTCAGTACTGACCCTCTGACAGTGCAGCACTCCCTCAGTACTGACCCTCTGACAGTGCGGCGCTCCCTCAGAACTGACCCTCTGACAGTGCAGCACTCCCTCAGTACTGACCCTCTGACAGTGCAGCACTCCCTCAGTACTGCCCCTCTGTCAGTGCCGCATTCCATCCATACTGCCCTCTGACAGTGCAGCACTCCCTCAGTACTGACCCTCTGACAGTGCAGCACTCCCTCAGTACTGACCCTCTGACAGTGCAGCACTCCCTCAGTACTGCCCTCTGACAGTGCGGCACTCCCTCAGTACTGACCCTCTGACAGTGCAGCACTCCCTCAGTACTGACCCTCTGACAGTGCAGCACTCCCTCAGTACTGACCCTCTGACAGTGCGGCACTCCCTCAATACTGACCCTCTGACAGTGCCGCATTCCATCCATACTGCCCTCTGACAGTGCAGAACTCCCTCAGTACTGCCCCTCTGACAGTGCAGCACTCCCTCAGTACTGACCCTCTGACAGTGCGGCACTCCCTCAGTACTGACCCTCTGACAGTGCAGCACTCCCTCGGTACTGACCCTCTGACAGTGCAGCGCTCCCTCAGTAGTGACCCTCAGACAGTGCGGCGCTCCCTCAGTACTGACCCTCTGACAGTGTGGCACTCCCTTCTGTACAGACCCTCTGACAGTGCAGCACTCCCTCAGTACTGACCCTCTGACAGTGCAGCACTCCCTCAGTACTGACCCTCTGACAGTGCGGCACTCCCTCAGTACTGACCCTCTGACAGTGCAGCGCTCCCTCAGTACTGACCCTCAGACAGTGCGGCAGCTCCCTCAGTACTGACCCTCTGACAGTGCGGCACTCCTTCAGTACTGACCCTCTGACAGTGCAGCACTCCCTCAGTACTGACCCTCTGACAGTGCAGCACTCCTTCAGTACTGACCCTCTGACAGTGCAGCACTCCCTCAGTACTGACCCTCTGACAGTGCAGCACTCCCTCAGTACTGACCCTCTGACAGTGCAGCACTCCTTCATGTACTGACCTCTGACAGTGCAGCGCTCCCTCAGTACTGACCCTCTGACAGTGCGGCACTCCCTCAGTACTGACCCTCTGACAGTGCAGCACTCCCTTAGTACTGACCCTCTGACAGTGCGGCAGTCCCTCAGTACTGACCTCTGACAGTGCGGCAGTCCCTCAGTACTGACCCTCTGACAGTGCAGCACTCCCTCAGTACTGACCCTCTGACAGTGCGGCACTCCCTCAGTACTGACCCTCTGACAGTGCAGCACTCCCTCAGTACTGACCCTCTGACAGTGCGGCAGTCCCTCAGTACTGACCCTCTGACAGTGCGGCAGTCCCTCAGTACTGACCCTCTGACAGTGCAGCACTCCCTCAGTACTGACCCTCTGACAGTGCGGCACTACCTCAGTACTGACCCTCTGACAGTGCAGCACTCCCTCAGTACTGACCCTCTGACAGTGCAGCACTCCCTCAGTACTGACCCTCTGACAGTGCAGCACTCCCTCAGAACTGACCCTCTGACAGTGCGGCACTCCTTCTGTACTGACCCTCTGACAGTGCAGCACTCCCTCAGTACTGACCCTCTGACAGTGCAGCAATCCTTCTGTACTGACCCTCTGACAGTGCAGCACTCCCTCAGTACTGACCCTCTGACAGTGCAGCACTCCCTCAATACTGACCCTCTGACAGTGCCGCACTCCCTCAGTACTGACCCTCTGACAGTGCGGCATTCCCTCAGTACTGACCCTCTGACAGTGCAGCACTCCTTCTGTACTGACCCTCTGACAGTGCAGCGCTCCCTCAGTACTGACCCTCTGACAGTGCGGCACTCCCTCAGTACTGACCCTCTGACAGTGCAGCACACCCTCAGTACTGACCCTCTGACGGTGCGGCAGTCCCTCAGTACTGACCTCTGACAGTGCAGCAGTCCCTCAGTACTGACCCTATGACAGTGCAGCACTCCCTCAGTACTGACCCTCTGACAGTGCGGCACTCCCTCAGTACTGACCCTCTGACAGTGCGGCGCTCCCTCAGTACTGACCCTCTGACAGTGCGGCAGTCCCTCAGTACTGACGCTCTGACAGTGCAGCGCTCCCTCAGTACTGACCCTCTGACAGTTCAGCGCACCTTCAGTACTGACCCTCTGACAGTGCAGCGCTCCCTCAGTACTGACCCTCTGACAGTGCAGCGCTCCCTCAGTACTGACCCTCTGACAGTTCAGCGCTCCCTCAGTACTGACCCTCTGACAGTGCGGCACTCCCACAGTACTGACCCTCTGACAGTGCAGCACTCCCTCAGTACTGACCCTCTGACAGTGCAGCACTCCTTCAGTACTGACCCTCTGACAGTGCGGCACTCCCTCAGTACTAACCCTCTGACAGTGCAGCACTCCCTCAGTACTGACCCTCTGACAGTGCAGCACTCCCTCAATACTGAGCCGCTGACTGTGCAACACTCCCTCAGTACTGACCCTCTGACAGTGCAGCGCTCCCTCAGTACTGACCCTCTGACAGTGCAGCACTCCCTCAGTACTGTCCTTCTGACAGTGCGGCACTCCCTCAGTACTGACCCTCTGACAGTGCAGCACTCCCTCAGTACTGACCCTCTGACAGTGCAGCACTCCCTCAGTACTGACCCTCTGACAGTGCAGCACTCCCTCAGTACTGACCCTCTGACAGTGCAGCACTCCCTCAGTACTGACCCTCTGACAGTGCAACACTCCCTCAGTACTGACCCTCTGACAGTGCAGCACTCCCTCAGTACTGACCCTCTGACAGTGCAGCACTCCCTCGGTACTGACCCTCTGACAGTGCAGCGCTCCCTCAGTAGTGACCCTCAGACAGTGCGGCGCTCCCTCAGTACTGACCCTCTGACAGTGTGGCACTCCTTCTGTACAGACCCTCTGACAGTGCAGCACTCCCTCAGTACTGACCCTCTGACAGTGCAGCACTCCCTCAGTACTGACCCTCTGACAGTGCGGCACTCCCTCAGTACTGACCCTCTGACAGTGCAGCGCTCCCTCAGTACTGACCCTCAGACAGTGCGGCGCTCCCTCAGTACTGACCCTCTGACAGTGCGGCACTCCTTCTGTACTGACCCTCTGACAGTGCAGCACTCCCTCAGTACTGACCCTCTGACAGTGCAGCACTCCTTCTGTACTGACCCTCTGACAGTGCAGCACTCCCTCAGTACTGACCCTCTGACAGTGCAGCACTCCCTCAGTACTGACCCTCTGACAGTGCAGCACTCCTTCTGTACTGACCTCTGACAGTGCAGCGCTCCCTCAGTACTGACCCTCTGACAGTGCGGCACTCCCTCAGTACTGACCCTCTGACAGTGCAGCACTCCCTTAGTACTGACCCTCTGACAGTGCGGCAGTCCCTCAGTACTGACCCTCTGACAGTGCGGCAGTCCCTCAGTACTGACCCTCTGACAGTGCAGCACTCCCTCAGTACTGACCCTCTGACAGTGCGGCACTCCCTCAGTACTGACCCTCTGACAGTGCAGCACTCCCTCAGTACTGACCCTCTGACAGTGCGGCAGTCCCTCAGTACTGACCCTCTGACAGTGCGGCAGTCCCTCAGTACTGACCCTCTGACAGTGCAGCACTCCCTCAGTACTGACCCTCTGACAGTGCGGCACTACCTCAGTACTGACCCTCTGACAGTGCAGAACTCCCTCAGTACTGACCCTCTGACAGTGCGGCAGTCCCTCAGTACTGACCCTCTGACAGTGCAGCACTCCCTCAGAACTGACCCTCTGACAGTGCAGCGCTCCCTCAGTACTGACCCTCGGACAGTGCAGCACTCCCTCAGACTGACCCTCTGACAGTGCAGCACTCCCTCAGTACTGACCCTCTGACAGTGCGGCACTCCCTCAGTACTGACCCTCTGACAGTGCAGCGCTCCCTCAGTACTGACCCTCTGACAGTGCTGCACTCCCTCAGTACTGACCCTCAGATAGTGCGGCTCTCCCTCAGTACTGACCCTCTGACAGTGCGGCACTCCCTCAGTACTGACCCTCTGACAGTGCAGCACTCCCTCAGTACTGACCCTCTGACAGTGCAGCACTCCCTCAGTACTGACCCTCTGACAGTGCAGCACTCCTTCAGTACTGACCCTCTGACAGTGCAGCACTCCCTCAGTACTGACCCTCTGACAGTGCAGCACTCCCTCAATACTGACCCTCTGACAGTGCTGCACTCCCTCAGTACTGACCCTCTGACAGTGCGGCACTCCCTCAGTACTGACCCTCTCACAGTGCAGCACTCCTTCAGTACTGACCCTCTCACAGTGTGGCACTCCCTCAGTACTGACCCTCTGACAGTGCGGCACTCCCTCAGTACTGACCCTCTGACAGTGCAGCACTCCCTCAGTACTGACCCTCTGACAGTGCAGCACTCCCTCAGTACTGACCCTCTGACAGTGCGGCACTCCCTCAGTACTGACCCTCTGACAGTGTGGCACTCCCTCAGTACTGAATGTTAGATGGTTTGACATTCCCTCAGTATTTTGCTGATGTGCCAATTGTAAATCATATTCAAACGTCCTGAGGTAAAATGTAAGAATCAAGCTTGAGCCAGAGGCCTTCTGGCATGGTTGTTGTCAGTTCCTCCCCTTGTCACTCACTGGTTGTCAACTTAATGCTGAGTCTGGGAGGGTCCCAAATTCAATAAAAGCAGCAGGGAGGGAGGGTGTTGATCTCATTGCTTCCTAGTGGGACAAATAAGTCCAGGATATTGTGAGAGAGCAGGTACTGTACAGCAAACAAGGTGTGGCAGGGGGATAGGATCAGTCTTTCTGCTCTAACTGTTTGTGGCTCTGAAGTTAGTGCTGGGTTGGTTTTATAAAATAAAATCTCCAGGAGGCAAACTGAAGATATCTGATAATGAGGCAATGTTTTTGGGTCAGTGTTGTTGGGTCTGTATTAATGTGTTTTTCCTCCTCTCTTTCAGTCACCTTCCTGTTGAGTTTAAACCATGGCTGATGATGAGGTTGCTGCTCTGGTGGTTGACAATGGATCTGGGATGTGTAAGGCTGGCTTTGCAGGAGATGATGCTCCCAGGACTGTCTTTCCCTCCATCGTGGGACGCCCCCGGCCCCAGGTCAGTCCTTCAACTGTTTGATTGTGGTGGGGTCAGAGTTCTGATCCTTTGGGTGTGGCGCGTGGGGGTGATTGTTCTTGTAACAGAAATGTTTCAGCTTCCTCTATACAGTTTGTGGGCTATAGCCTATTTCCTTCATGCTTCTGATGTGTGTTTAACCCTTGTTGATTCCTATTTTGCAGTACATGTTTGGCTGGTCAGTGTGGGACTGTGGTTGGGGGTTGAGTGGGACCATTGGAGTCAGAGTTTTTAGTGGATGAAGTAGAGAAATTGGTTCCCATGCTGGGGGCTTGTTCAGACCCTGCAGGTTAATTGATTGCTGTGAGGCTGAACATTGTTTCCAATCAGGAATTTTACTGCCTGACATCTGGATTTACTGGTTTGTAGAATGTCATTTAGATTGTGACTTAAAGGAACATGTGGGGTAGCATCAACTAGGAATACTGACTGTTGTCATGATATGCAGGCACACACACACACACATAACGATATACAGACAAGCAGCTAATAGACACGGAGAACAGGACATGGCCAATAAGCAGGCAGGACACTCAGGAGTAAGATCTGACTATAAAAGGCACGAGGCATTCACACTCTGCCTCTTTCCACTGAAGAACATCTACAAAGTGAGCGAGGGTGTATGTACAGTATCACACCTCCAGCACGTGGCTAACAGCTAGTCTGGTTCAGTCAGACAGAGTAACCACACTTAAGTTGGCAGAGTCAAACTCACAGACAACTGTGCGAACTGTGCAATTAGTTCAATAAACCTGATTGAACTAACTTCAAGGTCTGGAGAATCTTTCTGATCTAAGCTGCATCCTGTTGCAGCCAGTGTTATACCAGTGTACCTTACACGACAACTGTGTCAGAGTATTCAGATTTTACACCGATTGGAATCTGAAGCAATTTAATTTGTGGGATGTGTCCGGCTGTAATATGGGCAATTCCTGTAGTTCCAGGTCAGCCAGGAGTTTACTCCTCTCCGAGAATTCCCTGTCTAATTCTACAATCTCAGGTGTGTTTGAACCCTGTGTAATCAGTAATGGATGTACATGCTAGATTAGGAGGAAGCTATTCTGCTCCAGAGCCTCTTCATTCAGAGATCGCGGCTGATTTTTGTATTTCCAACCTGATTAATGTGTTCGCAACAACTCTCATTTTGCCCCACCCCCATTTCAACAGTATCTGGCTTGTAATGCAGAACAAAGCCAGCAGCGTGGGTTCAATTCCCGTACCGGCCTCCCCGAACAGGCGCCGGGATGTGGCGACTAGGGGCTTTTCACAGTAACTTTATTGAAGCCGACTTGTGACATTAGGCTATTATTATCTTCTTTCGGAGCTTGCTCAATTTTTGCCCCCCCCCCCCCCCCCCCCCCCCCCCTTTGTGAAAATCCTTCCTTGAGACCGTGAGATTCGGGAGCAGAGTTAGGCCACTCGGCCCATCGAGTCTGCTCCGCCATTCAATCATGGCTGATATTTTTCTCATCCCTATTCTCCTGCCTTCTTTCCTGATACCCTAACATTGTCTCTCGGGTTATCTCAATGCTTTGCACTGAAGTGTTTCCCCCCCCCCCCCCCCCCCCCCCCCCCCCCCCCGTCCCCCTCCCCACAACAGTGAACAGATGAAATGGTTCTCTATCTTGTAATGGAGGCAATGGTATATTGTTATTGCCACTGGACTAGTAATCCAGTCACAGGGAAATACTTTGGGAATCTAGATTCGAATCCCACCACGGCAGATAATGAGATTTCGATGCTATCAGGAATCTAACGTCCTTTTGGAACCTGACCCACATGTAGACTCCAAATCCACAGCAAGAGGGCCCTTAATGTTCTCTGAAGTACTCGCCTCAGGCAGGGGGGAACATTGCCAGTGACACTCACTTTGGATATCCCCCCCCCCCGATGTCCCATTAATAACAACAGAAGATGAGTTGAGAGTGAAACTGTGACTTTAATTAGCTGAAAGATACCTGCTGGCAGCCGGGCCCAGACTGAAGGCAGGGCTGGAGGTTAGCCACCTTTATACCTGAGCTCGAGGGGAGGAGCCATAGGCGGAGCCAGCAGCGGCAAGCCCAGGCATGTTACATACAGTAGGTATAATACAATACAGTGGTTTACCCCCCCCCCCCCCCCCCCCAATATGGCAGTCGAGTCAGACAGTTGTGGTCCAGTCCGAATCCAATGCTGCTGGTCTCAGCCAACACTTGTGACGTGCTCTCTTTGATCGGAGATGTTGGAAAGAGTTTGTGTTCCTGGGAGGACATTTTCTAAAGATCCAACAAAGTTTCAGTGTTTGTTAGTCTGAAAGAAGGACCCAATTGGTTCACAGCACCATCCCCAATCCACCGACTAATTTCATAAACGGTCCAACAAGTGAGGAAGTTCCAAGCCTCCGGACCAGATGAGAAGCACTGACAACCTGCCGGGGTTAAACTTCTCCCAACACGTTTGGTAGATTTGGAATGTGCTGCCCGAGAGAGTGGTGGGGGGTGGGGGGGGGGGGGGGGGGAATTGAAGCTGGTGGGGGGGATGGGACTGTGGAAAACTGGATATGGAGCCAGCACAATGGGCTGGGTAGACTGTTGAAATGAAAATGAAATGAAATTGCTTATTGTCACGAGTAGGCTTCAATGAAGTTACTGTGAAAAGCCCCTAGTCGCCACATTCCGGCGCCTGTTTGGGGAGACTGGTACGAGGCTGTTGACGTTGAACATTAGGATAAAGGTCGAGAGGGTTTGGAAATGTTTAGGTGGGAGGAACAGGAGATGATTACCAGCTGGATTTTACCAATGATAACAAAAGCAGGAAAAAGGAGTGGAAATCCACACTCAGCCATTCCATACAGTCATGGCTGGTGTCCTCTTGTCCTCTGCTTTCCTGCCCGTTCTCCATAACCCTTTGTTATGACACCCTGGATAAGTTGGTGGTCCCCACATTCCCCGGAATCACAACACCACTGCATTAACCAATAATTCTTCTAAAAATACCTGAAGCCGTTGTCTGCCCAGTAATTACACTCACCAGGTTTGTAAGTTTAAATGGAAGGTTTTTTTCACAAGTAAACAGTAATTATCACGAAATATGCAGGAAATGTAACTGGTTAATGACCAGCTGATACTTTGCTATCCCATTGACTGTCTTCCCTCGACCCACAAGACAGGAAAAGGGGGGTGGCAAGGGGTAAAAATAAGGGTAAAGATTGAGTCTTCGCTTCAATTGTGGTACTTTAGCACAGCGACACCTTGACTCGCGAGAAAGAGTCAGCCCTCAGCAGCCTTCTGAAGAGAATTACTTAGATCTTTTTGTGCAGAGAGCAAGTTAGATCCTCCAGCAGGCTGGCAGAATCAAAACTGGAACTTTGATTCTGAAAAGTCGTCCAGTGGAATAATATCTAATCACCACCTGTTATTGGCTAAATCATTGGCCATTCACTAAATCAATCAAGCAGAGTCCGAGCCACTAACCAATCTCACTGGTGCCGGTTGAGTCTACTGCTCTGGTTTGAACCAGCAGTGTACTCTCCTGCTGCTGAAATCCTCTGCTTGAATTAAAGGGACAGGCCACTGCTTTCTTCTGCTTGAATTAAAGGCACAGGCCACTGCTTTCTTCTGCTTGAATTAAAGGCACAGGCCACTGCTTTCCTCTGCTTGAATTAAAGACACAGGCCACTGCTTTCCTCTGTTTGAATTAAAGGCACAGGCCACTGCTTTCCTCTGTTTGAATTAAAGGGACAGGCCACTGCTTTCCTCTGCTTGAATTAAAGGCACAGGCCACTGCTTCCCTCTGCTTGAATTAAAGGCACAGGCCACTGCTTTCTTCTGCTTGAATTAAAGGTACAGGCCATTGCTTTCTTCTGCTTGAATTAAAGGCACAGGCCACTGTTTTCTTCTGCTTGAATTAAAGGCACAGGCCACTGCTTTCTTCTGCTTGAATTAAAGGCACAGGCCACTGCTTTCTTCTGCTTGAATTGACACAGGCTGCCTTAAAGACATGTCCAAACTGCAATAATTAGACTGGAAGCATCCTTGCACTTTCAATCCCTTTACTCACTGTCAGAATAGCCACTGCTCTCTGAGGTTGTGAATTCCACAGTTTCATGACCCTTCGAGAGAAGTAATTTCTTCTCCTCTGAGTTTTAAATCTGCTACCCCTGATCTTACTGACCTCTCGTTCTAGATTGCCCCGCAAGAGGAAGCACCCACTCTACGTCTACTTTCTCAATACCTTTTATCATCTTGTATACCTCCATTAGATCTCCTCTCATTCTTCTAAACTTGAGAAGTTTAGGCCGATATTCCCGAGCTGAAACTCCTGACTGCCTCGAAAGCAGCTACACCCCCCTTCAAATAAAGGGATAAAACTTTACACAGTACTCCCAGTGCGGTCTCTCAAATGCCTTGTACAATTGCAGAACACTCCCTACTTTATACTCTTAGCTATAAAGGCCAAAATTCAATTTGTCTTCCTTATTACCTACATACTAGTTTTCTGTGATTCATGCACAAGGACACCCAGATCCTTTTGTATTGAAGCGCTCCCAAGTTGTCTTTCCATTTTTCAAACTACAATGGATAACCTCGCTTGCCAATATAATCCCCATCTGCCAAATTTTGACCCACTCTCCGAACCCATATCCATTAGAAAGTTTCTTATTTCCACATTGCAACTTACCATCCCATCTATTTTGGTATCATCTGCAAATTACCTTCTACCCCTGCATCCAAGTCATTAATATATATTGTAAATATATATTAGTTGTTGAATAATGGATTCTAACAATTTCCCAAAGATTGATAACTAGTCTATAGGTTCCTCGTTGGGGCCCTAGGATCGATCCCTGTGGCACCCCGCTAATCATACCTTGCCAACCAGAAAAAGGCCCATTTATCCCAACTCTCTGTCTTCTGTCTGTCAGCCAGTCTTCTATCCAAGCGAATAAATTACCCCTATCTTTCTTTGTGTATTGAAGTTTTGTGCGGCACCTTAATTTATGGAAGTCCAAACATACTACATCTACAAGGTCCCAATTATCCCCTTGGCTTGTATCTTTGAAGAACTGGAGCAGCACGGTAGCAAAGTGGTTAGCACAGTTGCTTCACAGCTCCAGGGTCCCAGGTTCAATCCCCGGCTTGGGTCACTGTCTGTGCGGAGTCTGCACGTTCTCCCCGTGTCTGTGTGGGTTTCCTCCGGGTGCTCCGGTTTCCTCCCACAATCCAAAGATGTGCATTAGGTGGATTGGCCATGCTAAATTGCCCTTAGTGTCTAAGTGGGGGTTACGGGGATCTGTGTAAGGGCCGGTGCAGACTCGATGGGCCAAATGGCCTCCTTCTGCACTGTAAATTCTGCACTGTAAATTCTATGAACTTTAGCAAATTAGTTAAATGGTATATTACTCTTTGCAGGTTAGGTGGATTGGCCATGCTAAATTGCCCGTAGTGTAAGGTTAATGGGGGGATTGTTGGGTTACGGGTATACGGGTTACGTGGGTTTAAGTAGGGTGATCATTGCTCGGCACAACATCGAGGGCCGAAGGGCCTGTTCTGTGCTGTACTGTTCTATGTTCTATGTATAACTATGCTGACTGATGGATTGTGTTTGACTTGCCAAATGTCCTTGCTTAATAATGGATTCTAACAATTTCCCAATGATTGAAAACTGGTCTATAGTTTCTTACTTTCTCCCTCCCTCCCTCTTTGAATAAGGGTGTTGTGTTAGCATTTTTCTAATCTACTGGAACCTTTCCTGCATCCAAAGAATTTTGGAATATTATAGCCAATGGATCCACTATCTCCACTGCCCTTAGTCCCTGGGATGTAGGCCATCAGACCCTGGGGGATTGTCTGTCTTCAATCCCAATAGTTTGTTTAGTATGTTTTCTCTATTGATTGTTTCAAGTTCTCCCTTTGCATTACTGTGTCCTCCACTGTGAAAACAGAGGCAAAATATTGATTTGGCATCTCCGCCATTAATGTATTCCCCAATCCCATCCTCCAAACAGCCAACATTTACTACTCACTTCCTGTTTATATACTTACAGAAGCTTTTGCCATTCTGTTAAAAATATTTTGTGTTTGTTTTCTTTCTTCATTTATCTTGGATCTTTGTTACTTTTTTTGTAACCTGGTTTTCCAGTCTGCCTGGCTGCCACTGGCAACATGATAGACCATAGTTTGCCTCAGTTTTTCCCTTTATATTATCATCTTTGCTCAGCCATGGAAGTTGGTTTCACCTCATTAATTGCAGTAAATTGAATATCTAAAACTATGCTATGATAATGAGGACATTGTGAGCTGCCTTCTGGAATCACTGCTATCCATGTGGTGTGGGTACGCCCCCCCCCCCCCCCCCCCCCCCCCCCCCCCCTCCCATGTGGTTAGGGAGGGAGTACCAGGATTTGGACAGGGATATATTTCAAAGTCCGGATGGTGTGTGGCATGGAACATGGCAACATAGGAATTGGGAGCAGAAGTAGGCCATTCAGCCCTTCGAGCTGACCCTCCCTGGTCTCCAATCCACCTCCCTACCCGTTCCCCATATCTCATTGACCCCCCCTTCTTGAAACCGTTTAATGACTCCGATTCCACCGCACGATAGGCACTGAGTTCCACAATTTCACCACCCTCTGCGAGAAGTAGTTCATCATCTCAGTTCTAAATCTACTGCCCCTCAACCTATATCCGTGACCTCTCATTCTAGATTGTCCCACAAGGGGGGAACATTTGGTCCACGTTTACGTTATCAATACCTTTTAGTATTTTATACACCTCAATCCGATCCCCTCATTCTTCTAAAATCCAGTGAGTATAAGCCCAAATTGTTCAATCTCCCCTCGTACGTTAATCCCTCCATCCCCGGAATCAATTTGGTGAACCTCCTCTGAACTGCCTCCAATGTCACCACATCCTTCCTCAAATAAGGAGCCAAAACTGGACCTTATACATTCCATTTGCCTTTTTCATTACATGCTGTACCTGCGTGCTAACATTCTGCAATGAACCAAGACACTCGGATCCCTCTGCCCAGGCACATCTTAAATCTGTTTCCCATTTGGATGATGATTTGAATTTCTATTTGTTTTTGGCCAAAATGGATAACCTCGCACTGACCACACTAAACTCCACCGGCCAAATTATGGCCCAATCTTCTCCCAGCCTATCTATATCCTTCTGTAAACTCGATCTTCTCTTCCCTGCCTGCTTTCCCGCCTATTTTAGTATCAGCCACAAATGTTGCTATGTTGTGAACTCTGAAAGTGTGAGACTGACCCTGTGGCACCATTTGCCAGCCAGAGAAAGACCCATTAATCCTGACCCTCAAACCAATTCTCAATCCAATCTTGGGGAGGGCATTCATGAATAGAATCCCTACAGTACAGAAGGAGGCCATTCAGCCCATCACATCTGCACTGACCCTCTGAAAGAGCCCCCTATCTAGGCTCACTCCCCTGCCTGAACAAAGAACAATACAGCACAGGGTCAGGCCCTTCAGCCCTTCAGCCCTCCCAAGCCTGGGCCAATCATGTGTCCTATCTACCAAACGGCTGTACCTTTCTACACCCTGTCTGTTTATGTGCCTATCCAGATGAGTCTCAAAGGTCGCTAACATATCTGCCTCAACCACGTCACTTGGAAGTGTATTCCAGGCCACCACCATCCTCTGTTTCTTTTTTTTTAAATCCCCCACACATCTCCACTGAACCTTTTCCCCCTCACCTTGAACTTGTGCCCCCTTGTAATTGGAATTTCCACCCTGGGAAAAAGCCTCCAACTGTTCACCCTATCTATACCCTTAATAATTTTATAAACCTCTATCCAGTTGCCCCTCAGCCTCTGCCTCTCAATCTCGGTTTATTCAATCTCTCCCCATAGCTAATACCCTCCATACCAGGCAACATCCTGGTAAACCTTTTCTGCACTGTCTCCAAAGCTGCCACGTCCTTCTGGTGGTGTGGTGACCAAAACTGGGCACAGTGTTAGGCAAGAATTAGGGAGCATAAACTGTCAGGGAAAGGCACAAATGAAAAGTGGAGCTTGTTCAAGGAACAAATACTGCGTGTCCTTGATAGGTATGTCCCTGTCAGGCAGGGAGGAAATGGTCGTGTGAGGGAACCATGGTTCACAAAAGAGGTTGAATGTCTTGTCAAGAGGAAAAAGGAAGCGTATGTAAGGATGAGAAAACAAGGTTCAGTTGGGTCGCTTGAGGGTTACTAGGTAGCAAGGAATGAGCTAAACAAAAGGGCTTAGGAGAGCCAGGAGGGGGCATGAGAAGCCCTTGGCGGGTCGGATCAAGGAAAACCCCAAGGCTTTTTACTCTTACGTGAGAAATAAAAGAATGACCAGGGTGAGGGTAGGGCCGGTCAAGGACAGTAGTGGGAACTTGTGCATGGAGTCAGAAGAAATAGGAGAGGCGTTGAATGAATATTTTTCTTCAGAGTTCACCAAGGAGAGGGGCTATGTTTTTGAGGATGAGAGTGTGATACAGGAGGGTAGGCTGGAGGAGGTAGATGTTCTGAGGAAGGATCTATTAGCAATTTTGAAAAACCTGAGGGTCGATAAGTCCCCTGGGCCAGATGGGATATATCCAAGGATTCTTTGGGAGCCAAGGGAGGAGATTGCAGAGCCTTTGGCTTTGATCTTTGGGTCCTCACTGTCCACGGGGATAGTGCCAGAGGACTGGAGAGTGGTGAATGTTGTTCCTCTGTTCAAGAAAGGGAATAGGAATGACCCTGGTAATTATAGGCCAGTTAGTCTTACTTCTGTGGTCGGTAAGTTAATGGAAAATGTCCTGAAGGATAGGATTTATGATCATTTGGAAAGATGCAGCTTGATCCGGGATAGTCAACACTGGTCTGTGAAGGGTAAGTCTTGCCTCACAAATTTGATTGAATTCTTTGAGGAGGAAACTAAATGTGTAGATGAAGGTAGAGCAGTTGATGTCATTTACATGGATTTTAGTAAGGCGTTTGATAAGGTTCCCCATGATCGGCTCATGAAGAAAGTAAGGAGGTGTGAGATAGAGGGAAATTTGACCAATTGGATAGGTAACTGGCTATCACATAGAAGACAGAGGGTGGTGGTGGATGGGCCAAAAAATGGCAGATGGAGTTTAACACTGATAAGTGAGAGGTGATTCATTTTGGTAGAAAAAAATTGAATGCGGATTACAGGGTCAACGGCAGGATTTTGAAGAATGTGGAGGAACAGAGAGATTTTGGGGTTCATGTCCACAGATCTCTGAAGGTTGCCACTCAAGTGGACAGAGCCGTGAAGAAGGCTCATAGTGTGTTCGCGTTTATTAACAGGGGGCTTGAGTTTAAGAGCCGCAGGGTTATGCTGCAGCTGTACAGGACCCTGGTGAGACCACATTTGGAGTATTGTGTGCAGCGCAGTTCTGGTCACCTCTCATTGGAGCGGAGGAGGATGAGAGGCGACTTAATAGAGGTTTATAAGATGATGAGAGGGATAGATAGAGTGGACATTCAGAGACTATTTCCTCGGGTGGATGTAACTGTTACAAGGGGGCATAACTATAAGATTCAGGGTGGTAGATATAGGAGGGATGTCCGAGGTAGGTTCTTTACTCAGAGAGTGGTTAGAGTGTGGAATGGACTGCCTGCTATGATAGTGGAGTCGGACACTTTAGGAACTTTCAAGTGGTTATTGGATAGGCACATGGAGCACACCAGAATGACAGGGAGTGGGATAGCTTGATCTTGGTTTCGGACAATGCTCGGCACAACATCGAGGGCTGAAGGGCCTGTTCTGTGCTGTACTGTTCTATGTTCTAGTGTTCCAAATGTGGCCAAACCAACGTTCTGTATAACTGTACCATTGTTTGTGAGCGTTTATACTCATCCCGTCCTATGAAGGCAAGCATGCCATATGCTTTCTTTACCACCATTTCAACCTGTACTGACACTTTTAAGGATCTATGGACCTGCAGACCCAGATCTCTGTCTATGCTCCTGATGGTTGTGCTGTAACCGGAACATCTTCCAATTATGGGAGGAAACCAGAGCACCCAGAGGAAACCAATACAGACATTGGAGGATGTGCAAATGCCAGCCAGCCAAGGGCAGCATGGTAGCACAGTGGTTAGCACTGTTGCGTCACAGCTCCAGGGCCCCAGGTTCGATTCCCGGCTTGGGTCACTGTCTGTGCGGAGTCTGCACGTTCTCCCCATGCCTGCGTGGGTTTCCTCCGGGTGCTCCGGTTTCCTCCCACAGTCCTGAAAGACGGGTGTTGGTGAATAAGACATTGTGAATTCTCCCTCTGTGTACCCAAACAGGCGCCGGAGTGTGGCAACTAGGGGCTTTTCACAGTAACTTAATTGCAGTGTTAATGTAATAAACACTGTGCTCGGCACTAATGTAACACTAATAAAGATTAAGTTAAATTTAACTTGGGTCGCTGGAACTGAGGCAGCAGTGCTAACCACTGCCACCATGCTGCCTATCACTTGCAGATGGTGGGGCTACCACCTGTCTGCTGCCTTTGTCTTTTAGATGGTGGATGTTGTGGGTTTGGAAGGTGCTGTTGAAGGTGCCCTGTTTAGTTGCTGCTGTGCATCTTGCAGACGGTACACATGGCTGCCATACATTGTGTTGACACGTATAATATTTGGATAGGGGGCTTATCAAGTTGGCTGCTTCACTCTGGATATTGGGAGCTGCACTCATCCAGGCAAATGGAGCCATCACACTCCTGACGTGCCTTGTAGATGGTGAACACTATTAAGGGGTTAGGAGGTTAGTTTTTTTTAAAATATAATTTTTATTGGAATTTTTTACAGAAAATATAAAACATAACGACAAACAATGAAATGCAACAAAATAACCCATAATAACTGTAACACCCCCAGACCGTATGTATCACATCCCCCCACCCCCCCAACCCCAATGAACAACAAAAGAACTTAAAAATAAATTAAAATTAAATAAACAAACATAGTCATTGTCCCCCCCCCCCCCCCCCCCCCCCTTCCCCCCCCCCCCCCCGGGTTGCTGCTGCTACTGCCCCCGTACCCTATCGTTGAGCCAGAAAGTCGAGGAAAGGTTGCCACCGCCTAAAGAACCCTTGTACCGACCCTCTCAGGGCGAATTTGACCTTCTCTAGCTTAATGAAACCCGCCATGTCATTGATCCAGGTCTCCACGCTTGGGGGCCTCGCATCCTTCCATTGTAGCAAGATCCTTCGCCGGGCTACTAGGGACGCAAAGGCCAGCACACCGGCCTCTTTCGCCTCCTGCACTCCCGGCTCTACCCCAACCCCAAAAATCGCGAGTCCCCATCCTGGCTTGACCCTGGATCCCACCACCCTCGACACCGTCCTCGCCACCCCCTTCCAGAACTCCTCCAGTGCCGGGCATGCCCAGAACATATGGGCATGGTTCGCTGGACTCCCCGAGCACCTGACACACCTGTCTTCACCCCCAAAGAACCTACTCATCCTCGTCCCAGTCATGTGGGCCCGGTGCAGCACCTTGAATTGGATGAGGCTAAGCCGTGCACACGAGGAGGAAGAATTAACCCTCTCCAGGGCATCAGCCCATGTCCCGTCTTCAATCTGTTCCCCCAGTTCCCCCTCCCACTTAGCTTTCAGCTCCTCTACTGACGCCTCCTCCACCTCCTGCATAACCTTGTAGATTTCAGATATCTTCCCCTCTCCGACCCAGACCCCTGAAAGCACCCTGTCACTCACCCACCTCGCGGGAAGTGAAGGGAATCCCTCCACCTGCCGCCTAGCAAATGCCTTTACCTGCAGATACCTGAACATGTTCCCCGGGGGAGCCCAAATTTCTCCTCCAACTCCCCCAGGCTTGCAAACCTCCCATCAATAAACAGGTCCCTCAGCTGTCTGATGCCCGCTCTGTGCCAACCCTGAAATCCCCCATCAATGTTCCCCGGGACGAACCTATGGTTCCCCCTTAACGGAGCCTCCATCGAGCCCCCCACTTCTCCCCTATGTCGCCTCCACTGCCCCCAAATCTTGAGGGTAGCCGCCACCACCGGACTCGTGGTATACCTCGTAGGAGGGAGCGGCCACGGCGCCGTTACCAGGGCCCCCAGGCTTGTATCTCCACAGGACGCCCTCTCCATCCGTTTCCATGCTGCCCCCTCCCCCTCCATTATCCACTTGCGCACCATCGACACATTGGCCGCCCAATAATACCCCGAGAGGTTGGGTAACGCCAGCCCCCCCCCCCCCCATCTCTACCCCGCTCCAAGAAGACCCTCTTCACCCTCGGGGTCCCATGCGCCCAAACAAAGCTCATGATGCTACTAGTCACCCTTCTAAAAAAGGCCCTAGGGATAAAGATGGGCAAACACTGAAAAAGGAACAAGAACCTCGGGAGAACCGTCATTTTGACGGACTGCACTCTACCCGCCAACGATAGCGGTACCATGTCCCAACTTTTAAATTCCTCTTCCATCTGCTCCACCAGCCTGGTAAAATTAAGCTTATGGAGAGTCCCCCAACTCCTGGCCACCTGCACCCCCAGGTATCTGAAACTCTTCACTGCCCTCTTAAACGGGAGCCTCCCAATTCCCTCCTCCTGATCTCCCGGGTGTACTACAAATACCTCACTCTTGCCTAAATTTAACTTATAGCCCGAGAAGCCCCCAAATTCCGCTAACAGCTCCATCACCCCCGGCATTCCCCCTTCTGGGTCCGCCACATACAACAGCAGGTCGTCTGCATACAGTGATACACGATGTTCCTCCCCACCCCGCACCAGACCCCTCCATCTCCCTGACTCCCTCAACGCCATAGCCAAAGGTTCAATCGCCAGTGCAAAGAGCAAGGGGGACAGGGGGCACCCCTGCCTGGTCCCACGGTAGAGCCTAAAGTACTCTAATCTCCTTCCATTGGTAACTACACTTGCCATCGGAGCCGCGTAGAGCAGCCTCACCCATTTGATGAATCCCTCCCCGAATCCGAACCGCTCCAGCACCTCCCACAGGTACCCCCACTCAACTCTATCAAACGCTTTCTCCGCATCCAGCGCCACCACTATCTCCGCCTCCCCCTCCACTGCCGGCATCATGATAACATTTAGCAGTCTCCGCACATTCGTGTTGAGCTGCCGTCCCTTGACAAATCCTGTCTGATCCTCGTGTATCACCCCTGGCACACAGTCCTCTATCCTGGTGGCCAGGATCTTCGCCAGCAACTTAGCGTCAACATTGAGGAGCGAGATAGGCCTGTATGATCCACACTGCAAGGGGTCCTTATCCCGCTTCAGGATCAGAGAGATCAGCCCCCCCCTCCCATGCCTCATTGAAGGCTCGCACCAACACGGGGCCCACCAGATCCGCATACTTTTTATAAAATTCCACCGGGAACCCGTCCGGTCCCGGCGCCTTACCTGACTGCATTTGTCCAATCCCCCTGACTAGCTCCTCCAACTCTATCGGCGCCCCCAGCCCCTCTACCAGCTCCTCTTGAACCCTTGGGAAACATAGCCTGTTCATGAAGCTCTCCATCCCCCCTCTCCCCATCGGAGGTTCTGACCGGTACAGTTCCTCGTAGAAGTCCCTAAAGACCCCATTTACTTCTGTCCCCTTCTGCACTACATTCCCACCCCTATCCGTCACTCCACCAATTTCCCTAGCCGCATCTCGCCTGCGGAGCTGATGCGCCAACATCCTGCTCGCCTTCTCCCCATACTCATATACCGCGCCCTGCGACCTCCTCCACTGTGTCTCCGCCTTTCTGGTGGTCAACAAGTCAAATTTGGCCTGCAAATTACGCCGTTCCACCAGCAACCCCTCCTCCGGTGCCTCTGCGTATCTCCTGTCCACATCCAGGAGCTCCCTCACCAGTCTCTCCCTCTCCTTCCTCTCCCTCCTTTCCCTATGGGCCCGGATGAAGATCAGCTCCCCCCGGATCACTGCTTTCAGAGCCTCCCAGACCATCCCCACTCGGACCACCCCCGTGTCGTTGGTATCCAGATACCCCTCAATACTTCCCCGGACCCTCCTACACACCTCCTCATCAGCCAGCATCCCCACATCCAGGCGCCAGAGCGGGCGCTGGTCCCGCGCCTCCCCCATCTCCAGATCAACCCAGTGCGGAGCATGGTCTGAAATCGCTATGGCCGAATACTCTGCATCCTGCACCTTCGGGATCAATCCCCTGCTCAGGACGAAAAAATCTATTCGGGAATAAACCCTATGGACATGGGAGAAAAAGGAATACTCCCGCGCTCTCGGCCTCCCAAACCTCCAGGGATCCACCCTCCCATCTGGTTCATAAACCCCCTCAGCACTTTGGCCGCCGCCGGTCTCCTACCCGTCCTTGAACTGGACCGGTCCAGTGGGGGATCCAGCACTGTGTTAAAGTCTCCCCCCATGATCAGCCTCTAGGTCCGGAATGCGGCCCAACAAGCGCCTCATGAAGCCGGCATCATCCCAATTCGGGGCATATACATTTACCAGCACCACCTTCTCTCCCTGCAGCCTACCCTTCACCATAATATATCTGCCCTCCTTGTCCGACACCACCTCAGCCGCCTCGAACGCCACCCTCTTCCCCACCAGAATCGCCACCCCCCGGTTCTTCGCTTCCAATCCTGAGTGAAAAACCTGCCCCACCCACCCCTTCCTCAGACGAACCTGGTCCGCCACCTTCAAGTGGGTCTCCTGGAGCATAGCCACGTCCGCCTTCAGCCCCATCAGATGAGAAAATACCCTAGTTCTCTTAACCGGCCCATTCAGTCCCCTCACGTTCCAGGTAATCAGCCGGATCAGAGGGCAACCTGCCCCTCTCCCCTGCCGGCTAGCCATAGCTTATCGACTGCTCGCCCCAGGCCAGCTCGCCCCGCCTGACCCGTTCCCCATGGCGATAACGTCTCTCCTCTACCCCCCCGGCCCACACCAGCTCCTTCCTGGCCATTCCAGCAGCAACCCGGTATCCCACCCCGCCCCCAGGCTAGGACCCCTCCTAGCCGCGACGCACCCTCCATGGTACTTCCGTGAGTCAGCTGACTTCTGCTGACCCGGCAGCTCCCGCCAAAACCCATCTCCTCCCGGCATGGGGTCATCCCCCTCTTGCCACACCTCCTTGACACCGCTTCAGCGGGGGAAAGAAAACCAGTGAAGGCTACGCCCCCACCTCCAGCTCCGCCCCCCCTACCCCGCAGCGCGGACATCCAGAGGAAAGCCCGCGCTTTCACACTGCGACACCCCACCATTCTGACACAGCTCCCCAAAATCCAGTTTCACCCCAACCCCCAGCCCCGTACAGAAGAGAACATATAAAGCACATACCCCCAACGTTCCCCACATACCCCACACCCATACCCAACAGACAAACCCACCCGGAAACAGAGCAAAAAGAAAACCAGCATAAAAATAACACCTGTCAAAATTGAAGAACAGCAACAGCGAAAACAGCAACGGCCATAGTGTGTCCCCAGACCCTAGCTCGAGTCCAGCTTCTCCGCCTGTACAAAGGCCCACGCCTCCTCCGGGGACTCGAAGTAGAGGTGCCGGTCCTTGTATGTCACCCACAGACGCGCAGGCTGCAGCATTCCAAATCTGACCTGCTTGGCATGCGGCACCACCTTCATCCGGTTGAACCCGGCCCGCCGCTTTGCCACCTCCGCACCCCAGTCCTGGTAGATTCGCACTATCGAATTCTCCCACTTGCTGCTCCTCTCTTTCTTGGCCCAGCGCAGCACACACTCCCGGTCACTAAACCGATGGAACCGCACCAGCACCGCCCGCGGGGGCTGATTTGCCTTAGGCCTCCTGGCCAGCACTCTGTGAGCTCCCTCAAGCTCCAGGGGCAAATGGAAGGACCCCACTCCCATCAACGAGCTCAACATCATGGTCACATACGCCGGGAGATCCGACCCCTCCAGCCCCTCCGCCAGGCCCAGGATCCTCAAATTATTTCGCCTCGTGCGAACGTCCAGCTCCTCCAAGCGGTCTTGCCACTTTTTGTGAAGTGCCTCGTGCAACTCCACTTTCCCCACGAGGACCACGGCCTCAGCCTTCAGCTCCGCAAAACAGCGCAGAAGAGAGGCTTGCTGCTCCTGCGCCCACTTCCACCAGTCCTCGGGTGTTCCGCCGGCCGCCATTTTGTCTTTCTTCCCCTGCTTTTCTTGGGGAGCTGCTGCAGCTTTTTCCTTTGCCCCACTCCGGGTGAGCACCATAAATTATGGGGAATGCTCCTCTAGACACCTTCCCCCACCAGGATTCATCGAGACAGCGTCAACTGCTGCTAGAATTCATCTTTCATAAAGGCCCTCAAGTCAGCTTGAGAAATCTGAGCTGGCCCTTCCCCCGCCTGCCTGCTTGTAGAGGCTCTTGTTTGCTGCTGCTTCCGCCCAATCTTGCACTGTTTCTGAGGGTCTGATAACCCAGAAACATACTATTCCTGGGGGAAAGTACTCCTTGAACATTCACCAACGGCTTTTCATCGAAATTCCAACCCGTGCCGCCCAAAAAAGAGCTCTTTTCTGTAACATTGGGCAGGAGCTGCCAGTGTGTGCTCACTCACGTCATGCTGCACACCGGAAGTCCAGGAGGTTAGTTACTCACTGCAGGATTCCCAGCCTCTGATCCCCTTGTCCAGTTTCTGATCGGGGGCTTCCCAGGATGTTTTTTTAGGAGAATATCCGTTGGAAATCCTGAGCTTTTACCAGCAGTGTTGTGAACTAATTCTTTTTTGTTTTTATTCTCCACTTTCCAGGGAGTGGTGGTTGGAATGGGTCAGAAAGACAGTTACGTTGGTGATGAAGCCCAGAGCAAGAGGGGCAATCTGACACTGAACTACCCAATTGAGCATGGCATTGTGACTAACTGGGATGACATGGAGAAGATCTGGCACCACACCTTCTACAATGAGCTGCGAGTGGCCCCAGAGAAGCATCCTGTTCTCCTCACAGAGGCTCCCCTCAACCCCAAAGCCAACCGGGAGAAGATGACCCAGATCATGTTTGAGACCTTCAACACGCCATCCATGTATGTTGCCATTCAGGCTGTGCTGTCCTTGTACAATTCTGGCCGTATAACTGGCATTGTGCTAGATTGTGGTGATGGTGTTTCCCACATTATGCCAACCTATCAAGGGTATGCCTTGTCTCATGCCATCATGAGGTTAGACCTGGCTGGCAGAGATCTCACTGACTACTTTATGAAGATCCTGACTGAGCGTGGGTACTCCTTCACCACCACAGCCGAGACAGAGATTGTGCGTGACATCAAGGAGAAACTTACGTACGTGGCCCTAGATTTTGAAGCTGAGATGCAGATAGCCAACTCCTCCTCATCCTTAGAGAAAAGCTATGAGCTCCCTGATGGCCAAGTCATCACCATTGGTAATGAGCGTTTCAGGGGTCCAGAAGCCCTTTTCCAACCATCCTTGCTTGGCCTGTATTCTGCTGGGATCCATGAGACCTGTTACAATAGCATCATGAAATGTGATATGGATATCAGGAAGGATCTGTATGGCAACACGGTCCTGTCTGGTGGGACCACCATGTTCCCAGGTACTGCTGATCGGATGCAGAAGGAAATCACAGCCTTGGCTCCCAGCACAATGAAGATAAAGATCATTGCTCCTCCTGAGAGGAAGTATTCAGTGTGGATCGGAGGCTCCATCCTGGCTTCTCTCTCCACCTTCCAGCAAATGTGGATCAGTAAGCAGGAGTACGATGAGTCTGGGCCCTCCATAGTCCATCGCAAGTGTTTCTAAATTGCCCCGGGCTTGTAATAAAATCTGCCTCTGTTTTTCACAGGTCCACAACTCAACCAAAAAAGTTTCTCCGTATTTCTCAAAGGCCTCTTTCTGTAGCTGAATGTTTAATTTGTCGCAGATTTGTTACTTTAACTATTAAAATAAAACTCTCTGAAATAAATCATTTTCTCTTTGTGTTATTAAGCAAAGGTGTCACGTTCCCTGTTTATAATGTTGTTATCCTCTAGTGCTGCTAATTTCCTTTAAAATCACTTGTCTCCACCAAGATCAACTAATCACTCTGGATGGTGGAATTGCAAACGCCGTGCTGGACAATCACTACAGGCTTGACCACATCTGTGAAGAGAGTGTCTAACTTTTGAATTTAGAAATGGGTCAGATTTATACTGTTGAGAGGTTGTCGTAGACAAAGAAAATGTAAAATGGCGATGATCAGGGCTAAGGATATGGATAGTGTCATGTGGGAGATCAGAATGTGTTAATGGCAGAACAAGAGGTAAGGAGTGTGTTAAAGGACAATTTGAGATGGGAACACATGTTTGCACTGAGTGCTGAATTTGGGTGCATTTGAGTGCTATAATGAGAGTTTGGTGACTGAGGGATATTAAGGGTTTATGTTTTATTTTTATCTAAAGTCTAGTCTTTCTTTTATTTAGTTCATTAACTTAAAAGATGCTGTTTGATGAAATGAAAATGAAATGAAAATCGCTTATTGTCACGAGTAGGCTTCAATGAAGTTACTGTGAAAAGCCCCTAGTCGCCACATTCCGGCGCCTGTCCGGGGAGGCTGGTACGGGAATCGAACCGTGCTGCTGGCCTGCTTGGACTGCTTTAAAAGCCAGCGATTTAGCCTGGTGAGCTAAACCAGCCCCTTGAGAAGAAGGTGAATTTTCAATCAGCTTTAAACAAAGGTTCTACTTGTAACTACTTACAGCTGGAGCTTGTTAATTAGTTAATTAGATTAGGCCAGTTTTCAGAGGCTAGAGTAACAATATAAAGGTGAGCCAGCTACAGTGCAGACTTTGTTTGCACTGAGTGCTGAATTTGGGTGCATTTGAGTGCTATAGTGAGAGTTTGGTGACTGAGGGAGTGCTGAATTTGGTGCATTTGAGTGCTATAGTGAGAGTTTGGTGACTGAGGGAGTGCTGAATTTGGGTGCATTTGAGTGCTATAGTGAGAGTTTGGTGACTGAGGGAGTGCTGAATTTGGGTGCATTTGAGTGCTATAGTGAGAGTTTGGTGACTGAGGGAGTGCTGAATTTGGGTGCATTTGAGTGCTATAGTGATAGTTTGGTGACTGAGGGAGTGCTGCATTTGGGTGCATTTCAGTGCTATAGTGAGAGTTTGGTGACTGAGGGAGTTAGGTGAGGAGGGAGTAAGGTGTTCCTTTCATTTCATTTCCTCAAAGAGCGAGAAGGGAGCCAGGAGTTTACAGAGAGTGCAGCTGACTGGGAGCAGAGTCGGAAGGCGGAGTTCCAGTTGGTCCACAGGGCAGCTACATTCTGTAAGGTAAGAGGGGATGGAGGCTAGGGCAGTTGCATGCTCCTCCTGTAGGATGTGGGTGGTGAGGGATACCACCGGTGTCCCCGCTGACTATACCTGCGGGAAGTGCACCCAACTCCAGCTCCTCAGAGACCGTGTTAGGGAACTGGAGCTGGAGCTGGATGAACTTTGGATCATCCGGGAGGCAGAAGGGGTAATAGAGAAGAATTACGGGGAGGTAGCCGCACCCAAGTTACAGGACAAGAGTAGCTGGGTTACAGTCAGGGAAAAGAAAACGAACAATCAGACAGTGCAGGGATCCCTCGTGGCCGTTCCCCTTCAAAACAAGTATACCATTTTGGATTCTGTTGGGGGGATGACCTACCGGGGGAAGGCCCTAGCGGCCGGGTCTCTGGCACTGAGTCTGGCTCTGGGGCTCAGAAGGGAAGGGGGGAGAATAGAAAATAAATAGTGATCGGAGACTCAATGGTTAGGGGAATAGATAGGAGATTCTGTGGTTGTGAGTGAGACTCCCGGAAGGTATGTTGCCTCCCAGGTGCCAGGGCCAGGGATGTCTCGGATCGTGTCTTCAGGATCCTGAAGGGGGAGGGTGAGCAGCCAGAAGTCGTGGTGCACATTTGTACCAACGACGTAGGTAGGAAAAGGGGTGTGGATGTAATAAACGAGTTTAGGGAGTTAGGCTGGAAGTTAAAAGCCAGGACAGACAGAGTTGTCATCTCTGGTTTGTTGCCGGTGCCACGTGATAGTGAGGCTAGGAATAGGGAGAGAGTGCAGTTGAACACGTGGCTGCAGGAATGGTGTAGGAGGGAGGGCTTCAGGTATTTGGATAATTGGAGCACATTCTGGGGAAGGTGGGACCTGTACAAGCAGGACGGGTTGCATCTGAACCAGAGGGGCACCAATATCCTGGGAGGGAGGTTTTCTAGTACTCTTCGGGAGGGTTTAAACTAATTTGGCTGGGGAATGGGAACTGGACTTGTAGTCCAGCAACTAAGGAAGCCGATATTCAGGACGCCAAAGCACGTAGTGAGACAGTGGGGAAGGAAACACTGACAAAGGAGAGTACTTGCAGGCACGGAGATGGGTTGAAGTGTGTATACTTCAATGCAAGAAGCATCAGGAATAAGGTGGGTAAACTTAAGGCATGGATCGGTACTTGGGACTACGATGTGGTGGCCATCACGGAAACTTGGATAGAAGAGGGGCAGAAATGGTTGTTGGAGGTTCCTGGTTATAGATGTTTCAACAAGATTAGGGAGGATGGTAAAAGAGGTGGGGGGGTGGCATTGTTAATTAGAGATAGTATAACAGCTGCAGAAAGGCAGTTCGAGGGGGATCTGCCTCCTGAGGTAGTATGGGCTGAAGTCTGAAGTAGGAAAGGAGCAGTCACCTTGTTGGGAGTTTTCTATAGGCCCCCCAATAGCAGCAGAGATGTGGAGGAACAGATTGGGAAACAGATTTTGGAAAGGTGCAGAAATCACAGGGTAGTAGTCATGGGTGACTTCAACTTCCCAAATATTGAGTGGAAACGCTTTAGATCAAATAGATTGTATGGGGTGGTGTTTGTGCAGTGTGTCCAGGAAGCTTTTCTAACACAGTATGTAGATTGTCCGACCAGAGGGGAGGCCATATTGGATTTGGTACTTGGTAATGAACCAGGGCAAGTGATAGATTTGTTAGTGGGGGAGCATTTTGGAGATAGTGACCACAATTCTGTGACTTTCACTTTAGTAATGGAGGGGGATAGGTACATGCAACAGGGCAAGGTTTACAATTGGGTGAAGGGTAAATATGATGCTGTCAGACAAGAACTGAAGTGCGTAGGTTGAGAACATAGGCTGTCAGGGAAGGACACAATTGAAATGCGGAACTTGTTCAAGGAACAGATACTACGTGTCCTTGATATGTATGTCCCTGTCAGGCAGGGGAGAGATGGTCGAGTGAGGGAACCATGGGTGACAAGAGAGTTGAATGTCTTGTTAAGCGGAAGAAGGATACTTGCGTAAGGCTGAAGAAACAAGGTTCAGAAAGGGCGCTTGAGGGATACAAGATAGCCAGGAGGGAACTGAAGAAAGGGATTAGGAGAGCTCAGAGAGGGCATGAAAATTCTTTGGAGGGTAGAATCAAGGAAAACCCCAAGGCCTTTTACACATATGTGAGAAATATGAGAATGACTAGAGCGAGGGTAGGTCCGATCAAGGACAGTAGCGGGAGATTGTGTATTGAGTCTGAAGAGAAAGGAGAGGTCTTGAATGAGTACTTTTCCTCAGTATTTACAAACGAGAGGGGCCATATTGTTGGAGAGGACAGTGTGAAAAAGACTGGTAAGCTCGAGGAGATACTTGTTAGGAAGGAAGATGTGTTGGGCGTTTTGAAAAACTTGAGGATAGACAAGTCCCCCGGGCCTGACGGGATATATCCAAGGATTCTATGGGAAGCAAGAGATGAAATTGCAGAGCCATTGGAAATAATCTTTTCGTCCTCGCTGTCAACAGGGGAGGTACCAGGGGATTGGAGAGAGGCAAATGTCGTGCCCCTGTTCAAAAAATGGAATAGGGATAACCCTGGGAATTACAGGCCAGTTAGTCTGACTTCGATGGTAGGCAAAGTAATGGAAAGGGTACTGAGGGATAGGATTTCTGAGCATCTGGAAAGACACTGCTTGATTAGGGATAGTCAGCACCGATTTGTGAGGGGTAGGTGTTGCCTCACAAGTCTTATTGAATTCTTTGAGGTGGCCAAGCACGTGGATGAAGGTAAAGCAGTGGATGTTAGACGTATTAGATGCTGTGGTATGAAGAGACAAAAGTTCTGTTCCTTTTTCACCAACACACTTTGATTTCTTCCAACAGACTTTGCACAAATCTCTACACATCACCAGACCCAGAGGCCACCTGAAGCCCCTTCACCTATCAGTGTCAATTATTGGACACTTAACATAAATGAGACAACTAATTATAATGTCTCTTAACCCATTACTTAACAGTCTCCCTTTCCTTGGAGAAAAAAAACAATTAGGTGAAAACAAAATTACCAGAAACTAAAACACACACGTGATTTCCCCCCCTTTTTTTTCCAGTTTTTTTTTGGCATTGAAAATAAAACAGTCACAGAAACAGGCGCCAATATCCAAAAGTTTCCATGAACGAGCCCCTCTTTTCGTAAAACAGTCTGACAGATGATAGCTACTCTCGACCCATTTAATTTTTGTTATTTCCCCTCTGTCCAACATCTGCTTCAAACTTGCGATGTCTATCCGTAACCTCTTTTCATTGACACTTTTTGTAGAGTGCACATTTTCCCACAGGGATTTATTGTCAATGTGACAGTCAATAGGTATATTACCCAAATCCCCTAATCCCAAAATTTCTGTCACATATCTGACTTGTATAAAAGGCCATCTCCACCGCTTCCACAAAGCTTAACGTCTCAGCAGCCAAAGTGCTTTTGACCACTCTCCTTATTTTCTTTGTTTCCCACACAAGAGGGCAACATTTACCATTGCTCCCCAAAAGGAAAATTATAAAACCTCCTGCGCTTGAAACCCCATCACATAAATTTGCATAGGACGCATCACTATAAACTATAGTTTCAAATGCCTAAGGTCACCTAAAACCTCGAACTTCAAAACACACACCTGCATTTTTAGTTTGGCCAACACTTTACTTGCTCTTACTATGTCTTCCACTTTAGGATCGTTCATTTTTGTACTCAACTCTAAGACATTCCTAACTGAACTGGTTAGGTAAACATTCCGGTCTAGTCTGTCTACCTAACCAGTTCAGTTGCCCAATTAAACTTCGAAGTTGCTATTTTTCTATCTTTGAAACCATTGCGTCTTTTTGTGAAACCCGGCCACGACTAATTGCTATTGGGCTGATGCTTTCCAAATAATGAAAATGAAAATCGCTTATTGTCACGAGTAGGCTTCAAATGAAGTTACTGTGAAAAGCCCCTAGTCGCCACATTCCGGCGCCTGTTCGGGGAGGCTGTTACGGGAATCGAACCGTGCTGCTGGCTTGCTTTGGTCTGCTTTCAAAGCCAGAGATTAGCCCTGTGAGCTAAACAGCCAATAAGATTGCTAACGTAAAGTTGCCCCTAACTGTCTGATTTACAGTCCAATATATTTAAATGCACCGCAAGCCTGACTTCCAACCCTGAATTCTTTCCTCAAACCAGAGATTACAATAGCTTCAAAATTACTAGTCCCACCCCACAAACAATCATCGACATGCATCATAAAGATGCCAGAAGGATTTCCTTTATAGTGCCAGTAAAACATTGCCGGATATGCTTTCAACTGGCAACAGCCTAACTTTAACAAAACTGACCTTTCCGAAAAATACCAGACTCTAGACGCACCATTTAATCCATATACACATTTGTTCAACTTCCAGAGTACCCCTTCTGTGTTAGCTGCTTCTTTAGGAGGACAGAGAAAAATGTCTCTCTGGAGCTGATGCCCCTGCAAAAAGGCAGCTTTTATATCTATAGATTTGCATTCCCATGCCTTTGTAGCTAATTGAGCCAAGAAGATCTTTAAAATAACCTTTCCTGCTGTAGGTGAATCTACCCTTAAATCCTGATCTTCTAAGTTTTCTTCAAATCCCCTTGCCACAAGCCTGGCCTTTGCCTTATAAGTTCCATCTGGAAGATCCTTTTCTGTACAAATCCATCTGTGGGATAGAGCTCTTTGTCCCCTATCCGGTACTTCCGTGTATACCCCAAATTCACTCCAACTATGCAATTCTTGCTGTTTAGCATCTTTGATAACTTTTTCATCTAATTTATTTGAAGCCACCAAAATCTGACGTGCATGTTGGGTCCTACTTCTATTAGTATTCGTAGTCTTACTCCTGTTCCGAGATCTTGATAAACTACGTCCCCTCTCCCGCCTGGTATCTCGTTCTGTACTGCTACTGCTTGATCTTTCCCTTCTGTTGTGGGATGTTCACTATCCGATGTACTATCTGAACTGGCACTGCGTTTCTGTGCCCTCCATTTTTGAATTTCGTTTTCCCAATCCATTGTCTTAACTCCTTCCCCTGAACGCTGTACATTCAACCAATGTTTATACTTTCCAGTGGCCTTCCCTGCTCTACTAATAACAGTTGCATCCTTCCATTGACTAGACCCTTCAGGCAAGTATGTCACTTTTGTACCAACTTTTGGCAGTTGCCCTTTTGGAAAAATGGCCTGTTCTAATTTATCAGAAGTGTTGTGTTCCTCGACAGAAACCCTGTCTATATCAGTTAACTGGTCCTCATAGTTCTGTAACACGTGCGTACCAGATGACTCTGGTTCCTCGTCATGTCTGTCTGATCTGTCTAAATTTGAAAATTTGTAATCGGTACCCATTTTCCTTGATGAATGTACCCTAAAAGTTTGATTACCATGTTGCAAAATAATTGTTTTGCCATCCATGCCTATGATCTTCCCTGGGCCTTTCCATTCATTAGAATTGTCTCTCTTATACTATACCATGTCTCCGTGCTGAAAAACGGCATCTGATGGCGGTACATTATGTCTTAAAGCTCTGCGAATTCTTTCAGAGACTTCTACTTCCAAAAAAGCTTTTCTACTACTATGTAATGCCTTTAAATGTTCAGCAAAATCTGAGCTAATTGGGGCAGCATGGTAGCATTGTGGATAGCACAATTGCTTCACAGCTCAAAGGTCCCAGGTTCAATTCCGGCTTGGGTCACTGTCTGTGTGGAGTCTGCACATCCTCCCCATGTATGCGTGGGTTTCTTCCGGGTGCTCCGCTTTCCTCCCACAGTCCAAAGATGTGCAGATAAGGTGGATTGGCCATGATAAATTGCCCTTAGTGTCCAAAATTGCCCTTAGTGTTGGGTGGGGTTACTGGGTTATGGAGATAGGTGGAGGTGTTGACCTTGGGTAGGGTGCTCTTTCCAAGAGCCGGTGCAGACTCGATGGGCCGAATGACCTCCTTCTGCACTGTAAATTCTATCATAATCTATGATAATTTTAGTCCCCTCCCAAGCTGGAGGCTGGTAATCCAAAATGGATGAAATTTTAGGATTTCTACCAAACACTAATTGATAAGAACTATAGCCCCCAACCATCTGCAATGAATTTTTTGCATGTAACGCCCATTCTAAAGCTGAATTTAGCGTGCAGTTTGGTCGATCTTCCAAAATTTTCCCAAACATGTCATCGATAATAGCATGATTTCTTTCGCAGACACCATTACTAAATGGGCTTTCTGCAGCCGTGTCCATAACTCTGATATTCATGTTTTCACACATATCTCTAAACTCATCATTAGCAAATTGTCTGTAAGGAATTTTGCTGGTGGACCCATTCCTGTCCCGATCCATTTTTCCACGATTTGATCCAGAATTACTCTCTTTTTCTTTACTTCGTACAATCGCTGATTGACTAAATCTGGTTGCTAAATCTACAAAATGCAAAATAAATATATTATTTGCTTTATCCCAGATCTTAAGGTCCATGGCCACAATGTTGTTAAAATCCCTGGCCAAAGGTAGGGTTACTATCGGTCGTGCTGGTGTCCTTCTGTACTTCCTACAAACTTCACAGTGATCACTAACCTGTTCTATCAGTTTAGTATAGTCGTCATCCCTTACCCCTGCATCCTTTAATACATTTTTCAGCCTCCGAGGAGACGGATGTGCAAATTGCCTATGCAGTTTTACTACAACAAGCTTTTTATCAGCTACAGTCCCATTTTTAACTGCCGTGAACACATCCTTAACAACTGTACTTGAAATATTATTTGTCAATAATGGAATACAATAGTGTCCGGACTGTGTAAATTAAGTCCACCGTCTTTCCAAAAACTGTTGCCTTATCCTGTTCCATATCCAGTTTCATGCGTGCTTTCTTCATCGACGGTCTACTCAGAAGCAAAGGTATCTCACTTGAGACAACACCCGTGCTAATGAAATGATTCACTCCAGCAATATTGCAAGGGATCACCACTCTTTTCAGTGACTTCAGAGTATTATCATCCCCAAACTTGAAACATGTGGAACTTTCAAATTCCTTAACCTTGTTACGATTTTCAGCATTCAAGGAGTCCAGGTAACATTTTACCCAGTCAATCCCACACACAGTAGATGTGCAGCCACTGTCCAATACAGCACAGTTGGAGGATTCTGAAACCAACACCCTCATTACCGGCGTAAAACTGCTTGTTAATAGGACAATGCCTTCTTTCTGGTCACTATCTTTTTCCTCTTCTGACTCTTCCGTGTCAAGTGTCACTTCAAACACGGGCTGGACAGTTGAAAGCATAATCATATTGAGAGTCACATTGAAAACAACGATTTATCATGCCCCATGCATTTCTGGGGTTCATCCTCCTATTGTCGGTTCTAACTGGGTTTCTGTCTTCATAATTTCCTTGTCTCGGTCTCCTTTTATAGTCTTGAGGCCTGTTCGTAGCCATACAATTTTGCCATGCTGTTAGTAGTGTGTCTTCCATATTCTGCCTTATAGCAGGCTGACCTATTTGGGTCGTCAGAGCCATCGGAATCCAATGTTTCCCCAGAAACTTTTGTAAAGCTTTTGTCATCTGTTTCGAATAAGGTATCGTTATCCGTAAACTGAACTCCTGTCAAAACCAGGAGTCTATCCATGTTGCTCACTCTAACACAGTCAAGTAATTTAAAGGCCAACACAGACTGTGGAAATTCCAGGTTGTGTTTCTGCAGCCTTTTAAATAGTCTGCCAAATTCCATTATATAGTCTTCCATAGATAAATCCTCCATTTTCCGGAACTTATCAAAATCCGACCATGCTTCATACGCACTTAACAAGTCATCTTTCTTATAAATCTGATCCATATAATGTAATAAAGTTGCCAGACCTTCTTCTGAGTCTAACTCTTCCAATTCCAGCTCAGAAAGCACTTGTTTGGATTTTCCTGCCATTTGGTAGAGAAAGAGCCAATGGCATACCTGGTTTTCCCTTTCCCAAAGCAGTCACCTTAGTCCACATAACTACTGCACTTCTCCATTGGTCGTACGATTCCCTTTCAGAAAATAAAGCAGGATAATCATATCCAGCCATCTTTATCCTGGGTTCAGCCATACATCCCTTTTTTTTTCACTCACTCCTTGGTTTGATCTGGAAAAATTGTGGGCGCGATTCTCCCAAAACGGGAGAAATCGTAAGGCTGGCGTCAAATCCGGGCGGGTTTGACGCCAGCCCCCCCCTTCCCGACTGGGAACCGATTCTGGTCCCCGGTCGGGGCTAGCAGCCCGACGCCGTAAACTCCGGCATCACGGGCTTAACGAATTTCGTTAAGCCCGCTTGCCAGAGTTAGCGCCGGCTGACGCGTCATATGACGTCAGCCGCGCATGCGCGGATTGGAAGACTCCAACTCGCGCATACGCGGATGACGTCATCGCGTATTTGCGCGAAACCCACGCATGCGAAGGGTTGAAAGCGTTGCCCCTCAGCTGCCCCGCGAATGGATACTGCGGGGCGGCGGAAGGACAAATAGTGCACGGGCATCGGGCCCGCTGCCCGCGATCGGTGGGCACCGATCACGGGCCCATGGCACCCTTGGCACGGCCGTGGTACTGCCGTGCCAATCGGTGCCATGGTTATAAAAAGCGAGAGTTTACGGCCGTTTTTACGAAAGGCCAGACCAGGTGTGTTTGCCGTTCGTAAAAACAGCCGTAAAGGGCTGGGAACTCGGCCCATCCATCAGCTGTGAATCGCTACCGGCCGTAAAAAAACGGCGGCAGCGATTCGTGTCGGGAGTTGGGCGTGGGGGGGGGGGGGGAGAATAGCGGGAGGGCGTCGGAACAGCGTGGCCATAAAATTTTACGAGCCACGCTATTCTCCGCACCGTCGGGAGTGCGGAGAATCGCGCCCTGTATCTTTCAACCCTTCACATTTACACAGCAACCATTCTCTGCTACCAATTGTTAGACGTATTAGATGCTGTGATATGAAGAGACAAAAGTTCTGTTCCTTTCTCACCAACACACTTTTATTTCTTCCAACAGACTCTGCACAAAACTCTACACATCACCAAACCCAGAGGCCACCTGAAGCCCCTTTACATATCAGTGTCAATTATTGGACACTGAACATAAATGAGACAACTAATTACAATGTCCCTTAACCCATTACTTAACAGTGGATGTGGTGTACATGGATTTTAGTAAGGCATTTGATAAGGTTCCCATGGTAGGCGTATGCAGAAAGTAAGGAGGCATGGGATAGTGGGAAATTTGGCCAGTTGGATAATGAACTGGCTAACCGATAGAAGTCAGAGAGCGGTGGTGGATGGCAAATATTCAGCCTGGAGTCCATTTACCAGTGGAGTACCGCAGGGATCAGTTCTGGGTCCTCTGCTCTTTGTGATTTTCATTAATGACTTGGATGAGGGAGTTGAAGGGTGGGTCAGTAAATTTGCAGATGACTTGAAGGTCCCTAATGTTTCCGACTCAACTACTTCCACAGGCAGTGCATTCCATGCCCCCACTACTCTCTGGGTAAAGAACCTACCTCTGACATCCCCTCTATATCTTCCATCATTTATCTTAAATTTATGTCCCCTTGTAATGGTGTGTTCCACCCGGGGAAAAAGTCTCTGACTGTCTACTCTATCTATTCCCCTGATCATCTTATAAACCTCTATCAAGTCGCCCCTCATCCTTCTCCGTTCTAATGAGAAAAGGCCTAGCACCCTCAACCTTTCCTCGTATGACCTACTCTCCATTCCAGGCAACATCCTGGTAAATCTCGAATATGCAAGTTCCTGTGGGTTTCTGCCGTCACTGCTTTATGGTTGCAGTTCCTCGCGAGTGCAGTGAGTCTCTCCACGTATTCGTCCAGAGTTTCCCCGGAACGCTGGCTGCAGGTTGAGAGCAAATGTCTGGCGTGTACCTCATTAATCGGCTTCACGAAGCGTTCTTCAGTATCTCGACCGCAGCTTTGTAATTTGCAGCATTCTCAATCGCGGAGGAGAGTCGGTGGCCCACCCGGCCATGTAGTAAACGCAGCTTGCGAGCGCTGTCGACATCAGTCGCTGAGGAGTCAATATAGTCCTCAAAGCACCAGAGCCAATATTTAAACATTTCCGGGGCTTCCGGCGACCGGCGTCCAGGTTGAGTTTCTCCGGATTTAGAGCGCTGTTCATCTTGATGTGTCTGTATATTAAATTGAGGCACTCTCAATTACGACACAGGAGAGAAGATTGGTAATTCAAACGCTTTAATCATCAGAGAACTGAACAGCAGCCGAGAAGTGTGCTCATCACATGCTTCCGAGTGAGCCTTATCTTATATACCGTTTCCTGGGGGCGGAGCCAGAGGCGGGGTCCCCCAGGGTTCCAAGCCTGGTCTTAAAGGGCCAATGCATTAAAGGTAAGGTACCGTTACAGCAACTACTGATAACATTCATCACACTGCTGATTCACTATGTATGGTGAAGAATGTCGGGCGCAATTCTCCGTCCTCATTGCGCTCTCGCTTGAACAAAATGTGGCCAGTGAATAGCGGGAGAGGCGCCAAAGAGTTTGCGATGGAAGTGGCCAATTCCCATCGGCAAAATCGGAATCCCACCGTGGCGTGACGAGAACCCAATTAATAATCATTCTTATTGTCACAAGTAGGCTTGTATTAACGCTGCAAGGACTTTACTGTGAAAATCCCTTCATCGCCACATTCCGGTGCCTGTTCGGGTACAGAGGGAGAATTCAGAATGTCCAATTCACCTAACGGCACGACTTTCGGGACTTGTGGGAGGAAACCGGAGCACCCGGAACAAACCCGCGCAGACACTGGGAGAACATGCAGACTCCGCACAGGCAGTGACCCAGCGGGGAATCAAACCAGAGACCCTGGTGCTGTGAAGCAACAGTGCTAACCACTGTGCTACCATGCCGCTTAATTATCACTATTTAAGCCGATTTCCATAGAATTAATGAGAGCCCCCCCTGAGCCAATGGCCTCCCACCATTCACCAGCCTCCCGAGGAAGTGGTCACGCTGGCGCCGAATAGTATGGTAGCACAGTGGTTAGCACTGTTGCTGCACAGCTCAAGAGTCCAGGGTTCGATTCCCAGTTTGCATCACTGTTTGTGTGGAGTCTGCACGTTCTCCCCGTGTCTGCATGGGTTTCTTGTGCTGTTAGGTGAATTGGACATTGTGAATTCTCCCTCTGTGTACCCGAACAGGCACCGGAATGTGGCGACTAGGGGCTTTTCACAGTAACTTCATTGCAGTGTTAATGTAAGCCTACTTGTGACAGTAAGACAGTAATAACAATTAATTATTCCTACTTTTTAAACATGTGAACCTGGTGGAAGGGCTTCTGTGGGGAGCCGAGGAGGGGAGCAGCCATCATTTCTGACAGGCAAAGACCCCGGGGTGTTGGGCTTACCACCCAGTGCTTGGGGGGAATGGGGATCCTCTGCAGGGGTGGGCTGCCAAGGGATGGTGGGGGGGTGAGGGCTGCAACCGGGAGAAACCATGCCAACCCCTAGACCGTGTGTGTCCGTTCCAGGGGCAGCCCTTGCCCCACCCATAACCCCCATCGAGTGCCGAGGCCTCTGGTCACGAGGCTGAAGGTTATCGCTAATGGGGAATTGGCAATTGTGGTTAAGTGAGCACTTCACACAACCCAAGTGGATTCCAGTGGGTGGGTAGGCCATGCAGTGTGTGGGACATGCAGTGTGTGGGAGTCATTGCCTGGCATCCCAATCACACCTTGATGGCTGGACACTGCGGGAGGCAACACCACCCCACACAGCAGCCAACATCCGAACACCCAGGGGATGGGACACAGCACCCACGGCCGGAGGGTGGGTGAGTCCCAAGCATGCCCGGTCCAGATGACATTATGAGTAGGTGTGCAGGGTACAGGGTCTGGGGTCCGGTTAGGGGAGCCTGCTGTGACCATGAGTGAGAGGGCAGTGTGTACCGGGTGCGGGGGAGATCAATGTGGGAAAGGAGGGTTCCGAGTGGGAGCCACTGCGGTTTGTCAGTCCAACATCCTCTCCCAATGCCTTACAGATACTGAACGTTGTAGCAAGGATTTTGGACCCAGCATCACTTGCCCTACTGGTACTGCTGCTAGGCCGATGGGCAGACACAAAAGACGGCGGTAGTAGCAGCGGCAACAGATACTTGTGGCGGCCCACATTCAGACCCCGCCCCACTCCCTGAGGACCCGGCTGCCCATTACAGCATTACGGGACCCAGAGGGGGAGGGCCATGAATGGCCCAGGGTGCACAGACACCACTGGCAGTTTGTTCAGATGACAGATAGTGTCTGCTACAGGAGGCTTCACCTCAATAAGGAGACAGTGCGGCATCTGTGCCATATCCTCAATGACTTGGCACAATGTGGAGGAGGAGGACACCCGCTCCCGGTGTCCGTCAAGGTCACCGCAGCCCTGACCTTTTACGCCTCAGGATGTTTTCAGGGTTGGAGTGGGGACCTGTGGCATCTCACAGGCCACAGCCCACATGTACATCCGACAGGTCACGCATGCCCTGTTTGCCCGGGCAGAAAACTACATCAACTTCGACATGGATCAAGCTCAACAGGATGCCTGGGTTGCAGGTTTCTCCGCCATTGCCGTGATGCCCAGGTCCAGGGGGTAATTGATACGACTATCAATCCACTCGAGACAAGAGTAGAAGTAAATTGTGGCTTTAGTCAACTTAGAACAGTGCCTGCCTGCGACTGATCCAATACTGAGAACCGACGACAGGTCGACTGCTCTTTATACCTCCCTTCAAGGGGAGGAGCCATGGGCAGAGCCCATACATGCCCCAACATGTTCCCCTATGGGTAATGCCATACAATGGCCCATAGGCCAAGCCCACAAGGGCAACAGCATAGCCCAGATACAAATATAATGGCAACAATGAAGGGGCTGGTTTAGCACAGGACTAAATCGCTGGCTTTTAAAGCAGACCAAGGCAGGCCAGCAGCACGGTTCAATTCCCGTACCAGCCTCCCCGAACAGGCGCCGGAATGTGGCGACTAGGGGCTTTTCACAGTAACTTCATTTGAAGCCTACTCGTGACAATAAGCGATTTTCATTTTTCATTTCATTTCAGCACAGATACAAATACAATGGTGGATTATAGGCATAATATATTCACCACAGTAATAGATGCCATGCACATTGCCCAGCGCTCACCGGGCCATCTGGGATTGCCCTACATTAACAGAAAGGGGTTCCAATCCCTGAACATACAGCTTGTGTGCGGCCACCAGATGAAGGCAATGCCCCTGTGTGCCCGCTTCCCCGGGAGTGTGCACGGCAGCTACATCCTGGAGCAGTTGGTCATCCCTGCCCTCGTCGAGCAGCACCTCAGGATGGTTCTTCTACGATAAGATACCCACTGAGGACCAGGGTAATGATGCCAGTACGGAGGCCTGAGACAGAAGCAGAGACCCAGTACAACGAGGCCCATGTGGCTACCCAGGCTGTCATTGGGCAGTTCCAATGTTCGACCGCCCCAGTGGTGCCCTGCAGTACACCCCCCGGAAGGTCGCCCGCTTTGTGATGATCTGCTGTGTCCACCACAACCTCGCCAAGCAGCGGGACAATGAATTGGAGGTTGGTGATGAGGAACATGAGGATGATGAGGGGGTGCCGGATCAGCAGGCGCTAGAGGCCGAGCCCAGGAAGGAACCAGAGGGCCAGCTGGAGGCTGGAGGACAGGTGGCAGCAGTGAGGGTCCGGCCTCCCTGAGGGCCAGGGAGGTTCTAATACTGGTCCGATTCACTAGCCTCGTCCATCAGCAACCTTACCCACTCCCCACCTCCGTCTCCCACCCTCTCAAGGACTGTGTCATATCACCCAGGGACTGTGTTGGCACCATCAGCGGGGCACTGTCGAGGGCAGAGAGCTGAGTGCCGGTGCTCCTTAATCTATGCCATAGTCTGACCCCTGCCTGTCTGCTGAGTGCCCGTTCACACCCATCACCTGTACGTGGTGTGCCCGCGGAGGGGGAGACGCCTGGAGAGATGGGCCAAGGGTTTGCAGAAGGAAGTGACCGAGGCGTCATACTGGTTGTGCTGAAGGCTGTTTAATGTGTTCTACAATTCCCTACTCTCCCAATGGTGCTGCCCGCCCCCCCCTCCCCCCCACCCCGTCCCCCTCCTCCGGTGCACTCAGTGATCCTCAATGTGCTTTACCTTCCAAGCTCTACCACTACATCCAGGTGTTTCCCCAGGAGGCACATCTGAGGGAGGCAGCCAGCTGCCTACCTCATCCCGCAGCCTTCAATGCCCTTGGCGGGTGCCCTCTGGGAGCTGTGGGGCCGGTGGGCCCTAGCTCACTTGTTAGTGGTACAGGCACAGCCGTGCCACCCTGTGCTTGTTGTCAAGACGTGGCCTCATCAGAGGAGTGGAAGATGTAGGAGCTGATGGCCACTGTCCCCACTCCATGGACAGTCCGAGTTGGCCCCAGCGTCCCCTCCCCCCCCAGTCAGTGCCCATTTGGCCCTGGGCCGGGGGGGCAGTTGGTTCGAGCCCCAGCTGCCCCTGCATCATCTGTGTCTGCCAGCCCTGCCGATTCCCCAATGTCTGCACCATTGCGTCCACACCCTCAGTGATGCTGGTCAGTGATTGGGCCAGGCTTTGAAGCACCTCAGCAATGCCCACCTGACAGCGGGACATGTCCCACAGAACCTCATCAAGGTCAGCCTGTTATCATAGAATTTACAGTGCAGAAGGAGGCCATTCGGCCCATCGAGTCTGCACCGGCTCTTGGAAAGAGCACCCTACCCAAAGTCAACACCACCACCCGATCCCCATAACCCAGTAGCCCCACCCAACACTAAGGGCAATTGTGGACACTAAGGGCAATTTATCACGGCCAATCCACCTAACCTGCACATCTTTGGACTGTGGGAGGAAACCGGAGCACCCGGAGGAAACCCACACACGCACGGGGAGGACGTGCAGACTCCACACAGACAGTGACCCAGCCGGGAATCGAACCTGGGACCCTGGAGCTGTGAAGCCATTGTACTATCCACAATGCTACCGTGCTGCACTTTACTGGGTGTTACTGGGTGACATCCTCCATCAAGGCGGCCATTCTGCTGTGACTCAGCCATGACCATCAGCGACTGCGTGATGCCTTGGACACCTTCATTGATGGTGCTGACATCATGTACCAGCCTCTCCACTGTGGTCATCTCAGGGCCACTCATTGCCGCCCACATCTCCTGTGCCCTAACCTCTGGGACTCCTCCAATCAGCTATGGATCTACTGGAGTGTCGCTGACATCTCCCTCTAAATGTCCCGGCCGCTCACTATCAAAGAACAAAGAGAACAAAGGAAAATACAGCACAGGAACAGGCCCTTCGGCCCTCCAAGCCTGTACTTGTCATGGTACTAACCGTGCCCAAAACTCTCAGCACTAACTTGTGCCGTATCCCTCTGTACCCATCCTATCCATGTGTTTGTCAAGATGTCTTTTCAACACCGTTAATGTATCTGCTTCCACAGCCTCCCCTGGCAACGCGTTCCAGGCACTCACCACCCTCTGTGTAAAAAGCCTGCCTCGCACATCTCCTCTAAACTTTGCCCCACGGACCTTAAACCTATGCCCCCTGGTGACTGACCCCTCCACCCTGGGAAAGAGTGCCTGCCCATCCACTCTATCCATGCCCCTCATAATCTTTTATACCTCTATCAGGTCAGCCCTCAACCTCCGTCTTTCTAATGAAAACAGTCAGTCGATTCAGCCTCTCCAGATAGCTAACACCCTCCAGACCAGGCAATATCCTGGTAAACCCCCTCTGCACCCTCTCCAAAGCCTCCACATCCTTCTGGTAGTGTGGCGATCAGAATTGTGCGCGATATTCCAAGTGCGGCCTTACCAAGGTTCTATACAACTGTAGCATGACTTGCCAGTTTTTATAATCGATGCCCTGTCCAATGAAGGCAAGCATTCCGTATGCTTTCTTAACTACCTTGTCCACTTGTGTTGCCATCTTCAAAGATCTGTGGACCTGCACGCCTAGATCTCTCTGACCTTCTATATTCCTAAGAGTTTGGCCATTTACAGTATATTTCCCCTCTATGTTAGACCTACCAAAATGGATGACCTGGATTTGTCTGGATTAAACTCCATTTGCCATTTCTGTGCCCAAGTCTCCAACCTATCTATGTCCTGCTGTATCCTCTGACAATCCTCAACACTATCTGCCACTCCACCAACCTCGGTGTTATCCATGAATTTACTGGTTTTTAGGATTGATTATTGTAATGAACTCCAATTGGCTTTATTGGTTGGCCAATTGGAGTATGAGCTCCCTCAATGATAGCTCATTAAGGGGGCCCATATAATCACCTGTGTAGGCTTTATGAGCCAGTCTTAAGTTGACTGGACTGCTAGCAGCACTGTTTGTAGCTGCTCCTGTAATATCGTTATTGTAAATAAATATTGGTGTGGTAACGGAACTCCTGCCTCCCGTGGATTACTACAGTGGTGACGAGGTAAACTAAACATTTTGCGGAGACCAGCTGCCGCACTCGGAGGGTAAGCCTTGCCATTTTAAAAATGCCGTTTTTTGGAAGGTTAGAGGCATTCGACCTGGCTATTGAGGACTGATCCCAGTATGTGGAGAGAATGTGTTACTTCTTCCGGGCAAATGATATACTGACGGACGAAAGGAGACGGCTTATCCTGCTGTCGGCGTGCGGACCCTCCGCTTTCGCCATTATACGTAGTCTGACTTATCCCGATGCGCCGGACACGAAAACTTTCCAAGAAGTAACGGAATTGGTGAAAGAGCACTACGACTCAAAACCACCCCTCATTTTGCGTAGGTACAGATTCTACACAGCAAAGCGGGAAGACAGGGAGTCAGTCACAAATTTCTTGACCCGCCTGAGAAGGCTGGTGGAAAAATGTGAGTTCGGCCCGACGCTAAATGAAATGCTTCGGGACCGGTTAGTGTGTGGTATAAACGACCTCACAATACAGAAACGCCTGTTGGCGGAAACGGAGCTAGAATGCAGGCAGGCGTTACAGCTCGCACTGTCCCTAGAAAAGGCAGCAAGTGGGGCACAGGAACTACAGGGCACGCCAATGGAGGTAGATACCTGTGAGAGGGACTACCACAACGGGTCCTGCTACCAGATAGCCGGTATCAGGAAAACCCTGAGGAATAGAGGGAAAAAGGAAAACCCCAGAACTGCCCCCAAGTCTGCCAGGACTAACTGGAGACAGAGGAAAGTACCGGCTGAGGCTCCCCCAACAGAGAAGGACCGTTTCTGGCACCAGACAGAGTGGGGTAACAACGACAGAAACCCTAGAAGGAGGTGGCAAAAGAGGAATAGCAGGTAGGGACGCAGGGAAGTACACAACCTAGACGCCCCATCCTCCTCCGAAGGGGAACAATTATATAATATTACAACGAAGAAAGCAGAACCCATTAGGATTACCCCTCGGGTGAACAGGCGGCCGACAATAATGGAAATAGACACGGATGCGGCTGTATCAGTAATGGGAGTGGCAGCATTTAGAAAAATCAAAGATGGACTCCAGCCACTAACTCTAACAAAAACATCGACGAAACTTAAAACCTACACGGGGGAACCCCTGGAAGTTCTAGGCACGACTCATGTACCTGTGGAATATGAGAAACAATTGCTCAGATTACCGTTGACGATAGTAGAGGGCTCCGGACCGAGCTTCATTGGACGGAACTGGCTGAAAGACCTAAAATTAGATTGGATGAAAATTTTCCAGAGTGGAAGTGGGCAGTTGGGTGGAGTACTCCAAAAATACCCGGAGGTCTTCCAGGAAAGTTTGGGGGAAATCATAGGCGCCAAAGCAACTTTGCACGTGGACAGAGAAGCCCTTCCGAAATTGTGTAAGGCCAGGCCGGTACCTTTTGCATTAAGGAAGAAAGTAGATGACGAAATAGAAAGGTTACGGCGCAACGGCATTATCAAACCAGTACAGTTCTCGGAATGGGCAGCGCCGGTGGTACCAATTTTGAAGCCAGACGGCTCGATACGTCTCTGTGGAGATTTCAAACAGACAGTAAACAAATACGCACTGCTGGACAAATACCCAATCCTGAAAATAGACGACTTATATGCCAAATTGGCAGGTGGGCTTTTGTTCACGAAACTAGACATGAGCCACGCCTACCTGCAGTTAAAACTGGACAAGGGCTCCCAGAGGTTTGCTACGATCAACACCCTGAAGGGCCTTTTTCGTTACACTAGGCTACCTTTCGGAGTGTCATCAGCCTGCGCTATATTCCAGCGTACGATGGAAAATATTCTGCAGGGACTAGCGCAGGTGGCGATTTATTTGGACGATGTCTTAATCACGGGTAGGACAAACAGGGAACACTTAAGGAACCTGGAGGAAGTGCTCAGGCGTTTCGCAAAGGCAGGCGTACGGCTAAAAAGGGAAAAATTTGTTTTTCTGGCCCCACAAGTGACGTACCTGGGATATAAAGTAGACGAGTCAGGCTTACATCCATTAGAAGACAGAGTAAGGGCAATAAAAGAAGCCCCAGCTCCCAGCACGGTCCAGGAGTTACGATCATTTCTAGGGTAGGTAACCTATTGTGGAAAATTTATTGAAAATAGGGCGTCCATCCTAGAACCCCTCCACCAGCTACTAAAAAAGGGGCAAGAATGGAAATGGTCCACCTGCCAAAACCGGGCATTTAGGGACATTAAGGAACAGCTGTCATCCGAAAATGTCCTAGAGCAATATGACCCAAGGAACGAGTTGGTGGTCACTTGTGATGCATCCCCCTACGGGGTAGGAGCCGTCTTAGCCCATCGAGGAAGGAATGGGGAAGAACGGCCAATAGCCTATGCTTCGAGGACCTTGGCGATGGCTGAAGGAAGTACGCCCAAATCGAGAAGGAAGGACTGGCGGTGATATTCGCAGTAAAAACATTTCACCAGTATCTGTACGGGCGGAAATTCACCACAGTGACGGACCATAAGCCGTTATTAGGGTTATTAAAAGAAGACAAGTCAATACCCCCGATTGCATCAGCTAGAATTCAATGCTGGGCGTTGCTACTGGCGGCGTATAGATACGTTCTGGAGCACAGACCGGGAACACGAGTAGCACATGCAGATGCTTTGAGCAGACTTCCCCTCCCGGACACTCCGCCGCAAATACCAAAAGTAGAGGAGACAGTAATGACTCTAAATTTTTTGGACACCCTACCAGTAGACGCACAACATATTCGGTTGTGGACGCAAAAAGACCCAGTTTTAGCCAAGATGAAGCATTTACTGCTAACAGGGGAACTGGAAAGACCAGTGGAGCCCCAGATACACCCATACTGGAGCAGAAGGGACCAAATAACCGTAGAAGACGGTATCCTATTATGGAGAGCCTGGGTAATCGTCCCAGCTCAGGGCCGTCAGGCAATCTTAATCGAGTTACATCACGGACACCCAGGGGTGTCTAAAATGAAGATGCTAGCTCGAAGCTACGTTTGGTGACCAGGTTTGGACACAGACATAACAGCCTTGGTACGTCGGTGCCAGGAGTGCCAACAGGGGCAAAGAGTGCCACCAGCGGCACCATTGCACCCGTGGGAATGGCCAGGCAGACCGTGGGCCCGCCTGCATATTGACCACGCCGGCCCTTTCATGGGCTCAATGTTTTTGGTGATAGTGGACGCCCACTCCAAATGGTTGGACGTCCACCGGGTAAACACGACAAGCACGGCATCGACAATTGAAAAGCTCAGGGCCTCGTTTGCAACACATGGGCTTCCGGAGGTATTGGTGTCGGACAACGGAACGGCATTCACAAGTGGGGAATTTGGAAAATTCCTGAAGGAAAATGGAGTCCGTCACATCAAAACGGCCCCTTACCACCCAGCGACCAACGGCCTGGCAGAGAGAGCGGTCCAGACACTTAAAGCGGGACTCAAGAAGCAGCTGGCAGCGTCAATGGACACAAAGCTCTCCCGCTGGCTGTTTGATTACAGGACCACACCGCATTCCACAACGGGCGTACCGCCAGCTGAACTCTTAATGGGAAGGCGGCTGCGAACGAGGCTGAGTCTCCTTTTCCCAAATTTAACGGGGAAAGTGGAGAAACAACAGGAGGCCCAACGCAGGGGGCATGATAATAGTCGGCAGCAGAGACATTTCCAGGTGGGGGCACCGGTTTGGGTCAAGAATTATGGGAATGGACCAACATGGGTCAAAGGCACGGTAGAGTCCCAAACAGGGCCCATACCCTATGAGGTTTCAATAGGCGGTAAGGTGCTGAAGAAACACCTCAACCAAATAAGGGCAGCGGAACCACACCTGGAGGCAGCCGAAGCAGGACCGCCTCGAGCTGGGATAGCCCAGACGGAAAGGATACCCACACCCCAGCCCCGATCAATTTCTCCAGACCCCGTCATCCAGTCGTCAGAGTCGGAGATGGACACGCTCAACGAGGCCGCCACGACACCTCTCCCCAAGGAGGAGGAAGAACTTACAAATTATAAGGTACACCCCACCCACTTCGGAGAACGACCCGGCGGACGACACAGAGGTGACAGATCCAGACATGAGGAGCAGGAAGAAGCTCAGAGGAATGCCAGCTGGCAGGAATTCCTCGGACCTTGGGGGGGAGGGGTGTAATGAACTCCAATTGGCTTTATTGGTTGGCCAATTGGAGTATGAGCTCCCTCAATGATAGCTCATTAAGGGGGCCCATATCATCACCTGTGTAGGCTTTGTGAGCCAGTCTTAAGTTGACTGGACTGCTAGCAGCACTGTTTGTAGCTGCTCCTGTAATATCGTTATTGTAAATAAATATTGGTGTGGTGACGGAACTCCTGCCTCCCGTGGATTACTACAGTGGTGACGGAACTCCTGCCTCCCGTGGATTACTACAATTATCATGGTAAGTTTGTGCTGAATTCAGCAACACAATTGACGTGGTTACACACTTTACGTGTCAGACATGGCAATGCTCAGAAGAATGTGAAAATGCAAACAATGCGGATAAAGAGGCTTCACAGAAAACAATGATGTTGGTTTATCATAATCCCATCATGAAGTTGCAATTTGCCTGAATTCCTCACCCTCTGGAGTTGCTGCAGGAGTCTCGCAGAAGTGGAACGCCAGTGCAGCACTCTCAGCTTTGACCTTCTGACAGTGCAGCACTCCCTCAGCACTGACCCTCTGACAGTGCGGCACTCCCTCAGTACTGACCCTCTGTCAGTGCGGCACTCCCTCAGTACTGACCCTCTGTCAGTGCGGCACTCCCTCAGTACTGACCCTCTGACAGTGCAGCACTCCCTCAGTACTGACCCTCTGTCAGTGCGGCACTCCCTCAGTACTGACCCTCTGACAGTGCAGCACTCCCTCAGTACTGACCCTCTGACAGTGCAGCACTCCCTCAGCACTGACCCTCTGACAGTGCAGCACTCCCTCAGTACTGACCCTCTGACAGTGCAGCACTCCCTCAGTACTGACCCTCTGACAATGCGGCACTCCCTCAGTACTGACCCTCTGACAGTGCGGCACTCCCTCAGTACTGACCCTCTGACAGTGCAGCACTCCCTCAGACTGACCCTCTGACAGTGCAGCACTCTCTCAGTACTGACCCTCTGACAGTGCAGCACTCCCTCAGACTGACCCTCTGACAGTGCAGCACTCCCTCAGTACTGACCCTCTGTCAGTGCGGCACTCCCTCAGTACCGACCCTCTGACAGTGCAGCGCTCCCTCAGTACTGACCCTCTGACAGTGCGGCGCTCCCTCAGTACCGACCCTCTGACAGTGCGGCACTCCCTCAGTACTGACCCTCTGACAGTGCAGCACTCCCGCAGTACTGACCCTCTGACAGTGCAGCACTCACTCAGTGTGGTGAATTATAAACCCTAATAATTCACACTGTATTGTACCACATGTGTTGAGCCTGTACTTTGTACCGGATTATGTGGAATTGCGCGGCCCTGCCCATAGGGGGAGATGAGGAGTTTGCACTGGGCTCCACCCTTGGCTCTGCCCATGGCTCCTCCCCCAACCGGATGTAGAAAGAACAGTTGCTGTGAGCCTGCTGCCAGTTCATCTTGGGTTCATCTCGTCACAGGCAGGCTCTGTTGTAAGACGATTAAAACCACTGTTCACTTCTAACCACGTGTCGCGTGAATTGATGGTCTCATCAATTTAATCGTCTTAAGAAACAGTAAGAAACGACTATGGAATCAGCCCTCAAACCTGATCGACTGGAACTCGACCCACAGGATGCAGAGGCGAAATAAATTTTTTCACACTGGCTCAGATGTTTTAAGGCCTACCTGGCTGAAGCAAGCACTACAGAAACTACGGAGGAGCAGAAACTCAGCCTACTGCACGCAAGGGTGAGCCATCATATCTCTACTCAACGTAATTGTACCAACTCATATACGGAGACCCTGGCTCTGCTTGACAGAATGTACGTGAGGCCCGTCAATGAGGTCTACGCGCGCCACGTTTTTACGACTCGTCGCCAGCGCCCGACAGAATCGCTAGAAGAATTCCTGCGCGATTTAAAAGCCTTATCCCGGGACTGTAATTATCAAGCTGTAACTGCTGCCGAACACAGGGAACTCGCTGTCTGCGATGTATTCGTTGCAGGCCTCAGGTCTAATTACGTGCGCCAGCGGTTGCTTGAGAAGAGGGCCCTAAACTTAGAAGACACTGTAGAACTCGCCACTACTATGGAGGTCTCGTTCCGCAGCCTCACCTCGTTCCCCGCGGACCCCGCGACCCCGTCATGGGCCCCCAACCAGCGACTCCCCCTGGCCTGCGCCACGCGGCCACCCAGCCACTAAACTGCACCAGCATGCCACTATTGTGGACAGCCCCAGCACCCGCGGCAGCACTGCCGGGCCCGCAACACGACCTGCAGCAGCTGCGGTCGGAAAGGACATTATGCCCGGGTATGCCTGGCGAAGAAAACTCCAGCCCCAAACCCTCCCGCAGCGCAGAGCACTCGCTCCCCGAACTCGCAGGCCCCGCAACGCTGCGGCCTGTACTCCGACTCCGCCCCCAACCGCCACGTGCGACCTATGAGGGCCGCCATCTTGGCAACCTCCCACCACGCGGCCGGCCACGTGCGACTCATGGGGGCCGCCATCATGGATGCCATCTTCCTCGCCGCCTGCCACGTGTGATCCACGGGGGCGGCCATCTTGGGCTCCATCCTCTCCAAACTCAGAAACTCAGATCAAAGACTGCGACCTTAGCGGGCATTCACCACGGGGCCAGTCCAGCACAGCTGATCGAGCCGCCGACTACCCGCAACTCAACACGGTCACGTTGGACCAGTAGCGTCCGAAACACCTCCGCAACTCGATGATAACCGTTAAAATCAACGCGTACAGTACACCGTGCCTCCTCGACTCCGGGAGCACCGAGAGCTTCGTACACCAAGATCTGGTAAGACGCTGTTCACTCCCTGTTTTTCCTGCACGGCAAACTATCTCCCTCGCTTCGGGCTCCCACTCTGTTCACCACCAAGGGCGCAGCGTCGCCACTCTAACGATCCACGGCTCTAGCTACTCGAATTTTCAGCTATACGTCCTGCCCGAAATCTGCACCCCACTCTTACTGGGACTCGATTTCCAGTGTAACCTCAAAAGTCTCACACTCAGCTTTGGCAGACCCCTACCCCCACTCACCATCTGCAGTCTAGCGACGCTAAAAATCAACCCCCCTCCTCTCTTTGCCAATCTCACTCCGGACTGTAAACCCGTAGCCACTCGCCGCAGGCGATACAGCCTGCAGGACAGGGTATTTATCAGAACCGAGGTCCGGAGGCTCCTACGTGAGGGGATCATAGAGGCCAGTAACAGTCCCTGGAGAGCTCAGGTGGTGTTCGTCAAGACCGAGGAAAAATTCCCCATGGTCGTAGACTATAGTCAGACCATTAATCGGTTTACGCTTCTCGACGCGTACCCCCTCCCCAGGATTGCAGACATGGTGAATCAGATCGCCCAGTATCGTATTTTCTCCACGGTGGATCTGAAGTCTGCATACCACCAGCTCCCAATCCGCCCGGAGGACCGCCACTACACGGCGTTCGAGGCTGATGGCTGCCTCTTCCATTTCCTCCGGGTTCCCTTTGGCGTCACGAATGGGGTCTCGGTGTTCCAACGAGCAATGGACCGAATGGTGGACCAGTACGGGCTGCAGGCCACGTTTCCGTACTTGGATAACATCACCATCTGCGGCTATGACCAGCAGGACCACGATGCCAACCTCCATCGATTTCTCCAGACGGCCCAGAAACTCAACCTCACGTATAACACGGAGAAATGCGTTTTCCGCACGACCAGGCTAGCCATCCTCGGCTATGTCGTGGAAAACGGAGTCCTGGCCCCCGACTCGGACCATATGCGCCCCCTCTTAGAACTCCCTCTCCCTCATTGTCCCAGGGCCCTCAAACGGTGCCTGGGATTCTTTTCATACTATGCCCAGTGGGTCCCTCAGTATGCGGACAAAGCCCGCCCACTATTTAAGGCCACACTCTTTCCTCTGTCATCTGAGGCTCGTCAGGCCTTCAACTGCATTAAGGAGGACATCGCCAAAGCGGCCATGCGGGCGGTGGTTGAATCCGTCCCTTTTCAGGTAGAGAGCGACGCCTCAGAGGTAGCTCTCGCCGCCACTCTGAATCAGGCAGGGAGACCAGTCGCATTTTTCTCCCGAACCCTCTCCACTTCAAAACTTCGACACTCCTCGGTCGAAAAGGAAGCACAAGCCATCGTGGAGGCTATCCGTCACTGGAGGCACTACCTCGCAGGTAGGAGGTTCACCCCCATCACCGACCAAATTTCGGTTGCCTTCATGTTTGACAACTCTCACAGGGGCAAAATTAAAAATGATAAAATCCTGAGGTGGAGGATCGAGATCTCCACCAACAAATACGATATTATGTTTCGACCGGGGAAGCTTAATGAGCCCCGAGATGCCCTGTCCCGCGGTACGTGCGCCAGCGCGCAAAGCGATCGCCTGAATGCCATCCACAATGACCTCTGCCACCCGGGGGTCACTACGTCAAAGCCCGAAACCTGCCTTTCTCCAACGAGGAGGTAAAAGCCATCACCAGGGATTGCCCGATCTGCGCGGAGTGCAAACCGCACTTCCATAGGCCAGACAGGGCCCACCTGGTATAGGCTTCCCGGCCCTTTCAACGCCTCGCGATCGATTTCAAAGGGCCACTCCCCTCGACTAATCGGAATGTGTACTTCCTGAATGTCACCGACGAGTTCTCCCGTTTCCCATTCGCTATCCCATGCCCCGATATGACCTCCCACACAGTCATTAGGGCCCTACATAGTATCTTCACCCTGATTGGTTTCCCCAGCTACGTACACAGCGACAGGGGTTCGTCCTTCATGAGCGACGAGCTGCGTCAGTACCTGCTCGACAAGGGCATTGCCTCGAGCAGGACTACCAGCTACAACCCCAGGGGGAACGGGCAGTTGGAGAGGGAGAACGCGATGGTCTGGAAGACCGTCCTACTGACCCTCCGGTCTAGGAATCTCCCGACCTCCCACTGGCAGGAGGTCCTCCCTGACGCGCTCCATGCAATTAGGTCCCTCCTATGCACGGCCACTAACCAGACCCCTCACGAGCGGCTCTTTGTTTTTTCCAGGGGCACTACCACGGGGGTTTCGCTCCCAGCTTGGTTGAAGACACCGGGCCCAGTACTCCTCCGGAAGCACGTCCGGGCACACAAAACTGACCCACTCGTAGAAAGAGTGCTCCTCCTCCACTCAAACCCCCAATACGCCTTCATAGAGTACCCTGACGGCCGTCAGGACACTGTATCCCTCCAGGACCTAGCGCCTGCAGGATCAAACCCCACCACTATCACCGCCGAGGTACCCCTCACACTACACCACCCAACCCGCCATGCCCCACGCCCCCGCACCGCCCACAAGCTTCCAGCGCTCCCCATCACCAGTCGAACCAGGCGGGTATGAAGCTCGGACAGAATCACCCCCAGAGTCTGCCCTCATGCCCCAACCAACCGTTATCTTCCAGCCACCGGAAGAGGCTGCAACCCCGGTGCTCCACCGATCACAAAGGACAACTCGGCCACCGGACAGACTCAATTTGTAGACCCATCACCCCCGCCGGACTTGATGTTTTTCACAGGGGGTGAATGTGGTGAATTATAAACCTCAGTAATTCACACTGTATTGTACCACATGTGTTGAGCCTGTACTTTGTACTGGATTGTGTGTAATCGCGCGGCCTTGCCCATAGCGGGAGATGAGGAGTTTGTACTGGGCTCCACCCTTGGCTCTGCCCATGGCTCCGCCCTTGGCTCCTCCCCCAACCGGAAGTATAAATGTCAGTTGCTGTGAGCCTGCTGCCAGTTCATCTCGAGTTCACCTCATCGCAGGCAGGCTCTGTTGCAAGACGATTAAAACCACTGTTCACATCTAACCACGTATAGCGTGAATTGATGGTCTCATCACTCAGTACTGACCCTCTGACAGTGCAGCACTCCCTCAGTACTGACCCTCAGGCAGTGCGGCACTCCCTCAGTACTGACCCTCTGACAGTGCGGCACCCCATCGGTACTGACCCTCTGACAGTGCGGCGCTCCCTCAGTACTGACTCTCTGACAGTGCGGCACTCCCTCAGTACTGACCCTCTGACAGTGCGGCACTCCCTCAGTACTGACCCTCTGACAGTGCGGCACCCCATCGGTACTGACCCTCTGACAGTGCGGCGCTCCCTCAGTACTGACTCTCTGACAGTGCGGCACTCCCTCAGTACTGACCCTCTGACAGTGCGGCGCTCCCTCAGTGCTGACCCTCTGTCAGTGCAGCACTCCCTCAGTACTGACCCTCTGACAGTGCAGCACTCCCTCAGTACTGACTCTCTGACAGTGCGGCACTCCCTCAGTACTGACCCTCAGGCAGTGCGGCACTCCCTCAGTACTGACCCTCAGGCAGTGCGGCACTCCCTCAGTACTGGCTCTCTGACAGTGCGGCACTCCCTCAGTACTGACCCTCTGACAGTGCGGCACCCCCTCGGTACTGACCCTCTGACAGTGTGGCACTCCCTCAGTACTGACCCACTGACATGGAAGCACTCCCTCAGTACTGACCCTCTGACAGTGCAGAGCTCCCTCAGTACTGACCCTCTGACAGTGCAGAGATCCCTCAGTACTGACCCTCTGACAGTGCGGCACTCCCTAAGTACTGACCCTCTGACAGTGCAGAGCTCCCTCAGTACTGACCCTCTGACAGTGCGGCACTCCCTCAGTACTGACCCTCTGACAGTGCAGCACTCCCTCAGTCCTGACCCTCTGACAGTGCGGCACTCCCTCAGTATTAACCCTCTGACAGTGCGACACTCCCTCAGTACTGACCCTCTGACAGTGCAGCACTCCCTCAGTACTGACCCTCTGACAGTGCAGCACTCCCTCAGTACTGACCCTCTGACAGTGCAGCACTCCCTCAGTACTGACCCTCTGACAGTGCAGCACTCCCTCAGTACTGACCCTCTGACAGTGCAGCACTCTCTCAGTACTGACCCTCTGACAGTGCAGCACTCTCTCAGTACTGACCCTCTGACAGTGCAGCACTCCCTCAGCACTGACCCTCTGACAGTGCGGCACTCCCTCAGTACTGACTCTCTGACAGTGCGGCACTCCCTCAGTACTGACCCTCTGACAGTGCGGCACTCCCTCAGTACTGACCCTCTGACAGTGCGGCACCCCATCGGTACTGACCCTCTGACAGTGCGGCGCTCCCTCAGTACTGACTCTCTGACAGTGCGGCACTCCCTCAGTACTGACCCTCTGACAGTGCGGCGCTCCCTCAGTGCTGACCCTCTGTCAGTGCAGCACTCCCTCAGTACTGACCCTCTGACAGTGCAGCACTCCCTCAGTACTGACTCTCTGACAGTGCGGCACTCCCTCAGTACTGACCCTCAGGCAGTGCGGCACTCCCTCAGTACTGACCCTCAGGCAGTGCGGCACTCCCTCAGTACTGGCTCTCTGACAGTGCGGCACTCCCTCAGTACTGACCCTCTGACAGTGCGGCACCCCCTCGGTACTGACCCTCTGACAGTGTGGCACTCCCTCAGTACTGACCCACTGACATGGAAGCACTCCCTCAGTACTGACCCTCTGACAGTGCAGAGCTCCCTCAGTACTGACCCTCTGACAGTGCAGAGATCCCTCAGTACTGACCCTCTGACAGTGCGGCACTCCCTAAGTACTGACCCTCTGACAGTGCAGAGCTCCCTCAGTACTGACCCTCTGACAGTGCGGCACTCCCTCAGTACTGACCCTCTGACAGTGCAGCACTCCCTCAGTCCTGACCCTCTGACAGTGCGGCACTCCCTCAGTATTAACCCTCTGACAGTGCGACACTCCCTCAGTACTGACCCTCTGACAGTGCAGCACTCCCTCAGTACTGACCCTCTGACAGTGCAGCACTCCCTCAGTACTGACCCTCTGACAGTGCAGCACTCCCTCAGTACTGACCCTCTGACAGTGCAGCACTCCCTCAGTACTGACCCTCTGACAGTGCAGCACTCTCTCAGTACTGACCCTCTGACAGTGCAGCACTCTCTCAGTACTGACCCTCTGACAGTGCAGCACTCCCTCAGCACTGACCCACTGACAGTGCGGCACTCCCTCAGTACTGACCCTCTGACAGTGCAGCACTCCCTCAGTACTGACCCTCTGACAGTGCGGCACTCCCTCAGTACTGACCCTCTGACAGTGCAGCACTCCCTCAGTACTGACCCACTGACATGGAAGCACTCCCTCAGTACTGACCCTCTGACAGTGCAGTGCTCCCTCAGTCCTGACCCTCTGACAGTGCGGCACTCCCTCAGTACTGACCCTCTGACAGTGCGGCACTCCCTCAGTACTGACCCTCTGACAGTGCGGCGTTCCCTCAGTACTGACCCTCTCACAGTGCGGCACTCCCTCAGTACTGACCCTCTGACAGTGCAGCGCTCCCTCAATACTGACCCTCTGACAGTGCAGCACTCCCTCAGTACTGACTCTCTGACAGTGCAGCGCTCCCTCAATACTGACCCTCTGACAGTGCAGCACTCCCTCAGTACTGACCCTCTGACAGTGCAGCACTCCCTCAGTACTGACTCTCTGAAGTGCAGCACTCCCTCGGTACTGACCCACTGACAGTGTGGCACTCCCTCAGTACTGACCCACTGACATGCAAGCACTCCCTCAGTACTGACCCTCTGACAGTGCAGAGCTCCCTCAGTACTGACCCTCTGACAGTGCAGTGCTCCCTCAGTACTGACCCTCTGACAGTGCGGCACTCCCCCAGTACTGACCCTCTGACAGTGCAGCACTCCCTCAGTCCTGACCCTCTGACAGTGCAGCACTCCCTCAGTACTGACTCTCTGACAGCGCGGCACCCCCTCGGTACTGACCCTCTGACAGTGCAGCACTCCTTCACTACTGACCCTCTGACAGTGCAGCACTCCCTCAGTCCCTACCCTCTGACAGTGCAGCACTCCCTCAGTACTGACCCTCTGACAGTGCAGCACTCCCTCAGTACTGACCCTCTGACAGTGCGGCACTCCCCCAGTACTGACCCTCTGACAGTGCAGCACTCCCTCAGTACTGACCCTCTGACAGTGCAGCACTCCCTCAGTACTGACTCTCTGACAGCGCGGCACCCCCTCGGTACTGACCCTCTGACAGTGCAGCACTCCTTCACTACTGACCCTCTGACAGTGCAGCACTCCCTCAGTCCCTACCCTCTGACAGTGCAGCACTCCCTCAGTACTGACCCTCTGACAGTGCGGCATTGCCTCAGTACTGACCCTCTGACAGTGCAGCACTCCCTCAGTCCTGACCCTCTGACAGTGCGGCACTCCCTCAGTACTGACCCTCTGACAGTGCGGCACTCCCTCAGTACTGACCCTCTGACAGTGCGGCACTCCCTCAGTACTGACCCTCTGACAGTGCGGCACTCCCTCAGTACTGACCCTCTGACAGTGCGGCACCCCCTCAGTACTGACCCTCTGACAGTGCGGCACCCCCTCAGTACTGACCCTCTGACAGTGCAGCGCTCCCTCAGTACTGACCCTCTGACAGTGCGGCACTCCCTCTGTACTGACCCTCTGACAGTGCAGCACTCCCTCAGTACTGACCCTCTGACAGTGCGGCATTCCCTCAGTACTGACCCTCTGACAGTGCAGCGCTCCCTCAGTACTGACCCTCTGACAGTGCAGCACTCCCTCAGTACTGACCCTCTGACAGTGCGGCATTCCCTCAGTACTGACCCTCTGACAGTGCAGCACTCCCTCAGTACTGACCCTCTGACAGTGCAGTGCTCCCTCAGTCCTGACCCTCTGACAGTGCGGCACTCCCTCAGTACTGACCCTCTGACAGTGCGGCACTCTCTCAGTACTGACCCTCCGACAGTGCAGCACTCCCTCAGTACTGACCCTCTGACAGTGCGGCACTCCCTCAGTACTGACCCTCCGACAGTGCGGCACTCCCTCAGTACTGACCCTGTGACAGCGCGGCACTCCCTCAGTACTGACCCTCTGACAGTGCGGCACTCCCTTAGTACTGACCCTCTGACAGCGCAGCACTCCCTCAGTCCTGACCCTCTGACAGCGCGGCACTCCCTCAGTACTGACCCTCTGACAGTGCGGCACTCCCTCAGTACTGACCCTCTGACAGTGCAGCACTCCCTCAGTACTGACCCTCTGACAGTGCAGCACTCCCTCAGTACTGACCCTCTGACAGTGCGGCACTCCCTCAGTACTGCCCCTCTGACAGTGCTGCACTCCCTCAGTACTGACCCTCTGACAGTGCAGAGCTCCCTCAGTACTGACCCTCTGACAGTGCAGCGCTCCCTCAGTACTGACCCTCTGACAGTGCCGCACTCCCTCAGTACTGACCCTCTGACACTGCAGCACTCCCTCAGTACTGACCCTCTGACAGTGCGGCACCCCCTCATTACTGACCCTCTGACAGTGCAGCACTCCCTCAGTACTGCCCCTCTGACAGTGCAGCACTCCCTCAGTACTGACCCTCTGACAGTGCAGCACTCCCTCAGTACTGACCCTCTGACAGTGCGGCATTCCCTCAGTACTGCCCCTCTGACAGTGCTGCACTCCCTCAGTACTGACCCTCTGACAGTGCAGAGCTCCCTCAGTACTGACCCTCTGACAGTGCAGCGCTCCCTCATTACTGACCCTCTGACAGTGCAGCACTCCCTCAGTACTGACCCTCTGACAGTGCAGCGCTCCCTCAGTACTGACCCTCTGACAGTGCAGCACTCCCTCAGTACTGACTCTCTGACAGTGCGGCACTCCCTCAGTACTGACCCTCTGACAGTGCAGCACTCCCTCAGTACTGACCCTCTGACAGTGCAGCACTCCCTCACCCCCACCTGCTTTTTCCCGAACGCCCAAACCTGCAGGTACCTAAAGGTGTTTTCTGGGGGTAGCCCAAATTTCTCTTCCAGCGCCCCCAGACTAGCAAAGGTCCCATCAATGAACAAGTCCCCCATCCTTTTGATACCTGCCCTGTGCCAATTTAGGAACCCCCCGTCTATTCTGCCGGGAGCGAACCTGTGATTGTTCCATATCGGGGTCCAGACTGAGGCCCCTACCTCCCCTCTGGGCCATCTCCACTGCCCCCAGATCCTCAAAGTCGCTGCCACCACCGGGCTCGTGGTATACCGCGTCGGCGGAAGCAGCAACGGTGCCGTTATCAGTGCCCCCAAGCTAGTATCTTTACAAGACGCCGCTTCCAACCATTTCCACGCTGGCCCCTCTCCCTCCACTACCCATTTCCGAATCATGGATATAATCGCTGCCCAGTAATAGCTGCAAAAGTTCGCCACCTGAATGGGTCAAGTTGGTGTATCAGGCCACCGGATCCACAATATACAGGAGTAGGTCATCCGCATACAGTGAAACACAATGCTCTCCCCCCCCCCCCCCCCCCCCCCCCCCGAACCAGCCCCTTCAGTTTCTGGCCTCCCTCAACGCCGTGGCCAGCGGCTCAATTGTCAAAGCAAACAGCAGGGGGACAGGGGGCACCCCTGCCTCGTTCCTCAATGTAATCTGAAGTACCCCGATCGCAGGTCGGTTCGTCAACACTCACTACCGGGGCCTGATACAACAACTTGACCCATTCTATAAATTCCTCTCCAAATCTGCCCAACACTTCCCGCAGGTACTCCCACTCCATCCGATCGAAGGCTTTCTCCGCGCCCATTGCCGCTACCACGTCTGCACCCCCTCCTTCCGAGGGCAACATGATCACATACAGGAGCCTCCGCACATTCGTATTCAGCTGCCTGCCCTTCACAAACCCCATCTGATCCTCACTTGTGCCCTTGTCGAGCAGGTACTGACGCAGCTCGTCGCTCATGAAGGACGAACCCCTGTCGCTGTGTATGTAGCTGGGGAAACCAATCAGGGTGAAGATACTATGCAGGGCCCTAATGACTGTGTGGGAGGTCATATTGGGGCACGGAATAGCAAAGGGGAAGCGGGAGAACCCGTCGATGACATTCAGGAAGTACACATTCCGATTAGTCGAGGGGAGTGGCCCTTTGAAATCGATCGCTAGGCATTCAAAGGGCCGAGAAGCCTTGACCAGGTGGGCCTTGCCTGGTCTATAGAAGTGCGGTTTGCACTCCGCGCAGATCGGGCAGTCCCTGGTGATGGCTTTTACCTCCTCGGTGGAGAAAGGCAGGTTTCGGGCTTTGACGTAGTGGGCGAGCCGGTTGACCCCCGGGTGGCAGAGGTCATTGTGGATGGCATTCAGGCCATCGCTTTGCGCGCTGGCGCACGTACCGTGGGACAGGGCACCTGGGGCCTCGTTAAGCTTCCCTGGTCGATACATAATATCGTATTTGTAGGTGGAGAGTTCGATCCTCCACCTCAGGATTTTATCATTTTTAATTTTGCCCCTTTGAGAGTTGTCAAACATGAAGGCAACCGATCTTTGGTCGGTGATGAGGGTGAACCTCTTACCTGCGAGGTAGTGCCTCCAGTGACGGATAGCCTCCACAATGGCTTGTGCTTCCTTTTCAACCGAGGAGTGTCGAAGTTCCGAAGCGGAGAAGGTTCGGGAGATAAAGGCGACTGGTCTCCCTGCCTGATTTAACGTGGCTGCAAGAGCGACCTCTGAGGCATCGCTCTCCACCTGAAAAGGGACGGATTCAACCACTGCCCACATGGCCGCTTTGGCGATGTCCTCCTTGATGCAGTTGAAGGCCTGGCGGGCTTCAGCTGACAGAGGAAAGAGTGTGGCCTTAAATAGTGGGCGGGCTTTGTCCACATACTGGGGGACCCACTGGGCATAATATGAGAAAAATCCCAGGTACCGTTTGAGGGCCCTCGGGCAATGAGGGAGGGGGAGTTGTAAGAGGGGGCGCATACGGTCCGGGTCGGGGCCCAGAACTCCGTTTTCCACGACATAGCCGAGGATGGCTAGCCTGGTCGTGCGGAAAACGCATTTCTCCGTGTTGTACGTGAGGTTGAGTTTCTTGGGCCGTCTGGAGAAATCGATGGAGGTTGGCGTCGTGGTCCTGCTGGTCATAGCCGCAGATGGTGACGTTATCCAAGTACGGAAACGTGGCCCGCAGCCCGTACTGGTCCACCATTCGGTCCATTGCTCGTTGGAACACTGAGACCCCATTCGTGACGCCAAAGGGAACCCGGAGGAAATGGAAGAGGCAGCCATCAGCCTCGAACGCCGTGTAGTGGCGGTCCTCCGGGCGGATTGGGAGCTGGTGGTATGCAGACTTCAGATCCACCGTGGAGAAAATACGATACTGGGCGATCTGATTCACCATGTCTGCAATCCTGGGGAGGGGATACGCATCGAGGAGCGTGAACCGATTGATGGTCTGACTATAGTCAGATATACCATTCGGAATTTTTCCCCGGTCTTGACAACCACCACCTGAGCTCTCCAGGGACTGTTACTGGCCTCTATGATCCCCTCACGTAGGAGCCTCTGGACCTCGGTTCTGATAAATACCCTGTCCTGCAGGCTGTATCGCCTGCTGCGAGTGGCTACTGGTTTACAGTCCGGAGTGAGGTTGGCAAAGAGAGGAGGGGGGGGGAGATTCTGAGCGTGGCTAGGCTGCAGATGGTGAGTGGGGGTAGGGGTCCGCCGAAGCTGAGGGTGAGACTTTTGAGGTTACACTGGAAATCGAGTCCCAGTTAGAGTGGGGCACAGAGTTCGGGCAGGACGTATAGCTGAAAATTCGAGTAGCTAGCGCCTTGGATCGTTAGAGTGGCGACGCTGCGCCCTTGGTGGTGAACAGAGTGGGAGTCCAAAGCGAGGGAGATAGTTTGCCGTGCAGGGAAAACAGGGAGCGAACGGCGTCTTACCAGATCTGGGTGTACGAAGCTCTTGGTGCTCCCGGAGTCGAGGAGGCACGGTGTACTCTACCCGTTGATTTTAACGATCATCATCAATTTTCGGATGTGTTTAGGACGCGACCTGTCCAACGTGACCACACTCAGTTGCGGGTAGCTGGTGGCTCGATCGGCTGTGCTGGAGTGGCCCAGTGATGAATGCCCGCTGAGGTCACAGTCTTCGATTTGAGTTTCTGAGTTTGGAGAGGATGGAGCCCAAGGTGGCCGACCCCGTGGATCACACATGGCGGGCGGTGAGGAAGATGGCATCCAAGATGGAGGCCCCCATGAGTCGCACGTGGCCGGCCGCGTGGTTGGGGGTTGCCAAGATGGCGGCTCCCATGGGTCAAACGTGGCGGGTGGGGGCAGAGTCGGCATACAGGCCGCAGCGTTATGGGGCCTGCGGGCCTCCGAGTTTGGGGAGTGAGTGCTCTGGGCTGCGAGAGAATTTGGGGCAGGAGTTTTCTTCGCCAGGCATACCCGGGCATAATGTCCTTTCCGACCGCAGCTGCTGCAGGTCGCATTGCGGGCCGGGCAGTGCTGCCACGGGTGCTGGGGCTGTCCACAATAGTGGCATGCTGGTGCAGTTTAGTGGCTGGGTGGCCGCGCGGCGCAGGCCTGGGGCAGTCGCTGGTTGGGGGCCCATGACGGGGTCGCGGGGTCCGCGGGGAACGAGGTGAGGCTGCGGAACGAGACCTCCATAGTAGTGGCGAGTTCTACAGTGTCTTCTAAGTTTAGGGCCCTCTTCTCAAGCAACCGCTGGCGCACGTAATTAGACCTGAGGCCTGCAACGAATACATCGCGGGACAGCGAGTTCCCTGTGTTCGGCAGCAGTTACAGCTTGATAATTACAGTCCCGGGATAAGGCTTTTAAATCGCGCAGGAATTCTTCTAGCGATTCAGTGGGGCGCTGGCGACGAGTCGTAAAAACGTGGCGTGAGTAGACCTCATTGACGGGCCTCACGTACATTCTGTTGAGCAGGGCCAGGGCCTCCGTATATGAGTTGGTACAATTAAGTTGAGTAGAGATATGATGGCTCACCCTTGCGGCAGTAGGCTGAGTTTCTGCTCCTCCGTAGTTTCTGTAGTGCTTGCTTCAGCCAGGTAGGCCTTAAAACATCTGAGCCAGTGTGAAAAGATTTATTTCGCCTCTGCAGCCTGTGGGTCGATCCTCATCCAGTCGATCAGGTTTGAGGGCTGATTCCATAGTCGTTTCTTACTGTTTCTTCAGACGATTAAATTGATGAGACCATCAATTCACGCGACACGTGGTTAGAAGTGAACAGTGGTTTTAATCGTCTTACAACAGAGCCTGCCTGCGACGAGATGAACCCAAGATGAACTGGCAGCAGGCTCACAGCAACTGTTCTTTATACATCCGGTTGGGGGAGGAGCCATGGGCAGAGCCAAGGGTGGAGCCCAGTACAAGCTCCTCATCTCCCCCTATGGGCAGGGCCGCGCGATTACACACAATACCGTACCGAGTACAGGCTCAATACATATGGTACAATACAGTGTGAATTACTGAGGTTTATAATTCACCACAATATGTAACCCACAGCCTCGCCGGTTGTAACAGTCCGAACTTCACCCCCTTTCCGTGGAGGACCGCCTTAGCCCAGTTGAACCCCGCATGCTTCTTGGCCAGCTCTAACACTCCAGTCCTGATAAATACAGATCTCAGTGTTCTCCCACCTGCTGTTCCGCTCCTTCTTCGACTGCTTGTCGGTGAAGCGGTGGAACCTTACCACTATAGCTCTCGGCGGCTCATTCGCCCTCGGCCTCCTTGCCAGGAGACTGTGCGCCCCATCCAGCTCGAGGGGGCGATGGAAGGCCCCCGCGCCCATCAGCGTGCCCAGCATCGTGGTCACATATGCCGCAGCATCCGACCCCTCCACGCCTTCAGGGAGACCCAGAGTCCGCAGGTTCTGCCTCCTTGACCTATTCTCCAGGTCCTCCAGCTTCTCCTGCCATTTTTTGTGCAGTGCCTCGTGCGCCTCCACTCTAACCGCTAGGCCCAGGATCTCGTCCTCGTTATCAGAGGCCTTCTGCTGCACCTCATTGATCGCCATCCCCTGCATCTTCTGGGTCTCCACCAGCCTTTCAATTGACGCCTTCACAGGGCCCAGCATCTCCACCTTTAACTCGGCAAAGCAGCTTCTGAGAAACTGAAAAAATGAAATGAAATGAAATGAAAATCGCTTATTGTCACGAGTAGGCTTCAATGAAGTTACTGTGAAAAGCCCCTAGTCGCCACATTCCGGCGCCTGTTCGGGGAGGCTGTTACGGGAATCGAACCGTCCTGCTGGCCTGCCTTAGTCTGCTTTCAAAGCCAGCGATTTAGCCCAGTGTGCTAACCAGCCCCTCCTGCTGCTCCCGCGACCACTGGGCCCATACCGCCTGATCTACGCCCGCCGACATCTTGCTTTTTTGCGCCCGTTTTCCTCTCTTCTCCAAAGCCGCTTTTTTGACCGCCCCACTCCTGGTCCACTCCACACAGCGCTGGGGGATCCTCACTGTTTCCTTCCCACACCGAGAATCATCGTCAAAGTGCCGCTGGAGATCAGTAAAAGTCCGTTATCGGCGGGAGCTGCCGAACGTGCGACCTACCCAGGCATAGCCGCAGCCGGAAGTGCAGCACTCCCTCAGTACTGACCCTCTGACAGTGCAGCACTCCCTCAGTACTGACCCTCTGACAGTGCAGCGCTCCCTCAGTACTGACCCTCTGACAGTGCAGCACTCCCTCAGTACTGACCCTCTGACAGTGCAGCACTCCCTCAGTATTGACCCTCTGACAGTGCGGCACTCCCTCAGTACTGACCCTCTGACAGTGCAGCACTCCCTCAGTACTGACCCTCTGACAGTGCAGCACTCCCTCAGTACTGACCCTCTGACAGTGCAGCACTCCCTCAGTACTGACCCTCTGACAGTGCAGCACTCCCTCAGTACTGACCCTCTGACAGTGCCGCACTCCCTCAGTACAGACCCTCTGACAGTGCGGCGCTCCCTCAGTACTGACCCTCTGACAGTGCGGCACTCCCTCAGTACTGACCCTCTGACAGTGCAGCACTCCCTCACTACTGACCCTCTGACAGTGCAGCACTCCCTCAGTACTGACCCTCTGACAGTGCAGCACTCCCTCAGTACTGACCCTCTGACAGTGCGGCACTCCCTCAGTACTGACCCTCTGACAGTGCAGCACTCCCTCAGTACTGACCCTCTGACAGTGCGGCACTCCCTCAGTACTGACCCTCTGACAGTGCAGCACTCCCTCAGTACTGACCCTCTGACAGTGCAGCACTCCCTCAGTACTGACCCTCTGACAGTGCGGCACTCCCTCAGTAATGACTCTCTGACAGTGCGGCACTCCCTCAGTACTGACCCTCCGACAGTGCAGCACTCCCTCAGTACTGACCCTCTGACAGTGCAGCACTCCGTCAGTACTGACCCTCTGACAGTGCAGCACTCCCTCAGTACTGACCCTCTGACAGTGCAGCACTCCCTCAGTACTGACCCTCTGACAGTGCGGCACTTCCTCAGTACTGACCCTCTGACAGTGCGGCACTCCCTCAGTACTGATCCTCTGACAGTGCAGCACTCCCTCAGTACTGACCCTCTGACAGTGCAGCACTCCCTCAATACTGACCCTCTGACAGTGCAGCACTCCCTCAGTACTGACCCTCTGAGAGTGCTGCACTCCCTCAGTACAGTCCAACTGACAGTGTGGCACTCCCTCAGTGCTGACCCCCTGACAGTGCAGCACTCCCTCAATACTGACCCTCTGACAGTGCAGCACTCCCTCAGTACTGACCCTCTGACAGTGCAGCACTCCCTCAGTACTGACCCTCTGACAGTGCAGCACTCCCTCAGTACTGACCCTCTGACGGTGCGGCACTCCCTCAGTACTGACCCTCTGACAGTGCAGCGCTCCCTCAGTACTGACCCTCTGACAGTGCAGCGCTCACTCAGTACTGACCCTCTGACAGTGCAGCGCTCCCTCAGTACTGACCCTCTGACAGTGCAGCACTCCCTCAGTACTGACCCTCTGACAGTGCAGCGTCCCTCAGTACTGACCCTCTGACAGTGCAGCACTCCCTCAGTACTGACCCTCTGACAGTGCAGCACTCCCTCAGTACTGACCCTCTGAGAGTGCAGCGTTCCCTCAGTACTGACCCTCTGACAGTGCGGGTCTCCCTCAGTACTGACCCTCTGACAGTGCAGCACTCCCTCAGTACTGACCCTCTGACAGTGCAGAACTCCCTCAGTACTGACCCTCTGACAGTGCAGCACTCCCTCAGTACTGACCCTCTGACAGTGCAGCACTCCCTCAGTACTGACCCTCTGACAGTGCAGCACTCCCTCAGTACTGACCCTCTGACAGTGCGGCACTCCCTCAGTACTGACCCTCTGACAGTGCGGCACTCCCTCAGTACTGACCCTCTGACAGTGCAGCACTCCCTCAGTACTGACCCTCTGACAGTGCAGCACTCCCTCAGTACTGACCCTCTGACAGTGCAGCACTCCCTCAGTACTGACCCTCTGACAGTGTGGCACTCCCTCAGTACTGACCCTCTGACAGTGCAGCACTCCCTCAGTACTGACCCTCTGACAGTGCGGCACTCCCTCAGCACTGACCCTCTGACAGTGCGGCACTCCCTCAGCACTGACCCTCTGACAGTGCAGCACTCCCTCAGCACTGACCCTCTGACAGTGTGGCACTCCCTCAGTACTGAATGTTGGATGGTTTGACATTCCCTCAGTATTTTGCTGATGTGCCAATTGTAAAAGTCCTGAGGTAAAATGTAAGAAGCAAGTTTCTGAGCCAGAGGCCTACTGGATTGGTTGTTGTCAGTTCCTCCCCTTGTCTCTCACTGGTTGTCAACTTAATGCTGAGTCTGTGAGGGGCCCAAATTCAATAAAAGCAGCAGGGAGGGAGGGTGTCGATCTCATTGCTTCCTAGTGGGACAAATAAGTCCAGGATATTGTGAGAGAGCAGGTACTGTACAGCAAACAAGGTGTGGCAGGGGGATAGGATCAGTCTTTCTGCTCTAACTTTCTGTTTGTGGCTCTGAAATTAGTGCTGGGTTGGTTTTATAAAATAAAATCTCCAGGAGGCAAACTGAAGATATCTGATAATGAGTCAATGTTTTAACAAGTGTTTGGGTCAGTGTTGTTGGGTCTGTATTAATGTGTTTTTCCTCCTCTCTTTCAGTCACCTCCTGTTGAGTTTAAACCATGGCTGATGATGAGGTTGCTGCTCTGGTGGTTGACAATGGATCTGGGATGTGTAAGGCTGGCTTTGCAGGAGATGATGCTCCCAGGGCTGTCTTTCCCTCCATCGTGGGACGTCCCCGGCACCAGGTCAGTCCTTCAACTGTTTGGTTGTGGTGGGGTCAGAGTCCTGATCCTTTGGGTGTGGCGCGTGGGGGTGATTGTTCTTGTAACAGAAATGTTTCAGCTTCCTCTGTACAGTTTGTGGTCTGTAGCCTATTTCCTTCATGCTTCTGATGTATGTTTAGCCCTTGTTGATTCCTATTTTGCAGTACATGTTTGGCTGGTCAGTGTGGGACTGTGGTTGGGGGTTGAGTGGGACCATTGGAGCCAGAGTTTTTAGTGGATGAAGTAGAGAAATTGGTTCCCATGCTGGGGGCTTGTTCAGAGGCTGCAGGTTAATTGATTGCTGTGAGGCTGAACATTGTTTCCAATCAGGAATTTTACTGCCTGACTTAATGGTTTAATGGTTTGTAGAATGTCATTTAGATTGTGACTTAAAGGAACATGTGGGGTAGCATCAACTAGGAACGCTGACTATCTGAGTATTCAAATTATACACCGATTGGAATCTGAAACAGTTAAATTTGTGGTATGTGTCCGGCTGTAATATGGGCAATTCCTGTAGTTCCAGGTCAGCCAGGAGTTTACTCCTCTCTGAGAATTCCCTGTCTAATTCTACAATCTCGGGTCTGTTTAATCTGCAGTCTACATGCTAGATTTGGATGAAGCTATTCAGTTCCCCAATTAACTTCTTTTTGCAGTTCTTGTGCGACAACATTTGAATTTGCAATTGCCCCACCCCCATTTCAGCGTGAAGCGCTTTTCACTAGTTTGCGACATCTCAAACCACACTGCGCCAAGAGAGGAAACGGTTTCTCTGTATCTACTCTTGGCAATCCAACCCTTGGGTGAATCTCTGTAATAATGTCCCAGGACAGCCCTCTTACCCCACCCTGCGATCCAGTCTCCCTGTGCCTGTTCCAGTTTCTTTGACCTTGCAAACCAAAGCAATGAAGCCAGTTGTTTCTAGGTTTGTGAGATACTCGTTACTTTGTCCAGCCCAGGCTTGTGCTCCGACATTGTCTGTCCTATTCAGCTCATTGTCCCAGTTTATTCTGGTGCTGGGAGGAATGTTTTCATTCTCTTGCGTGTCATTATTGAGTGGGTTTAGTAATCTTCAAACCATGTTGGATTGGGTAATGTCCATTGCAAGACCCTCTCGGTGGTAACATTACTGATGTGTTTAGTTTGACCTGGTGGGCAGACTTTGGGGAGTTGGGAGGTATGTTACTTGCAGTGTGATTCCTAGCCTCTTGTAGACACGGGGCTGGATTCTCTGCCAGCGGTATTCTCCACAATGCCATCTGTGCACACTCTGTGGACTTCCCCATGGCACAGGGGTGCCCGCAATGGAGGAATTTCAGTTGGCAGGATGGAGGATCCCAGTGTTTCAGTTTCCGATCAGTGGATGCCTCAATGTTTTGGAGTGTAGTTACTGGTTTGCTCTTTGTTTACTGTCTTTACCTGCAGTTTGTGAATTAATCCTTTTTTTTGTTTGTTTTGTATTCCCCACTTTCCAGGGAGTGATGGTTGGAATGGGTCAGAAAGACAGTTACGTTGGTGATGAAGCCCAGAGCAAGAGAGGCATTCTGACACTGAAATACCCAATCGAGCATGGCATTGTGACCAACTGGGATGACATGGAGAAGATCTGGCACCACACCTTCTACAATGAGCTGCGCGTGGCCCCAGAGGAGCATCCTGTTCTCCTCACAGAGGCTCCCCTCAACCCCAAAGCCAACCGGGAGAAGATGACCCAGATCATGTTCGAGACCTTCAACACGCCAGCCATGTATGTTGCCATTCAGGCTGTGCTGTCCTTGTACGCCTCTGGCCGTACAACTGGCATTGTGCTAGATTCTGGTGATGGTGTTTCCCACACTGTGCCAATCTATGAAGGGTATGCCTTGCCTCATGCCATCCTGAGGTTAGACCTGGCTGGCAGAGATCTCACTGACTATTTGATGAAGATCCTGACTGAACGTGGGTACTCCTTCACCACCACAGCTGAGAGGGAGATTGTGCGTGACATTAAGGAGAAACTTGCGTACGTGGCCCTAGATTTTGAAGCTGAGATGCAGACAGCCAGCTCCTCTTCAGCCTTAGAGAAAAGCTATGAACTCCCTGATGGCCAAGTCATCACCATTGGTAATGAGCGTTTCAGGTGCCCAGAAGCCCTTTTCCAACCATCCTTCCTCGGGATGGAATCTAATGGGCTCCATGAGACCTGTTTCAATAGCATCATGAAATGTGATGTGGATATCAGGAAGGATCTATATGCCAACACGGTCCTGTCTGGTGGGACCACCATGTTCCCAGGTATTGCTGATCGGATGCAGAAGGAAATCACAGCCTTGGCTCCCAGCACAATGAAGATAAAGATCATTGCTCCTCCTGAGAGGAAGTATTCAGTGTGGATCGGAGGCTCCATCCTGGCTTCTCTCTCCACCTTCCAGCAAATGTGGATCAGTAAGCAGGAGTACGATGAGTCTGGGCCCTCCATAGTCCATCGCAAGTGTTTCTAACTTACTTGGGGCTTTGTAATTCTGCCTCTCTTTTTCAGAGGTCTTCAATTCTGTCTTTTTAGTTTCTCTCCATATTTCTCAAAGGCCTCTTGCTGCAGCTGAAAGTTTGATTTTGTAATGAGTTTATTGCTTAAAACTGTAAAATGAAATAAATGATTTTCACCTGGCTGATGTTTTGGTTGTTTCTCCAGCACCAAGTAAATTTTTCTAGAAATCAGACTGATGTCTCCATCGATTTGAAGGTTTAAATAGATTGACAAGAAACATCAGTTGACATTCTAATAGGGCTGGTGAAACCGCTCTCATTTGAGGATAATATAAATGCAGCAAACTGCAAGTAGCTATAAAGACCAATATCAGTGTTTGTTCATTCTGTTGTGAATTGCAATGTGAGGTGGGGGGGGGAAACCAGTTCAACAATAATGCCAACTGAGGAATTTGACGGGTTTTGCCTTTCTCACCTAAGATTGAGGTTGTCAAGTTCAAGAAAAAGCCCAACATGGATGTGAACCAGGCCCATCACATTGAGGAGTGCTGTTAGTACTCTGGATCAGAAAGAGGCCTTTCGGGCAGCACGGTGGCACAGTGGTTAGCATTGCTGCCTACGGCACTGAGGACCTGGGTTCGAATCCTGGTCCTGGGTCACTGTCTGTGTGGAGTTTGCACATTCTCCCCGTGTTTGCATGGGTTTCACCCCCACACCCAAAAGATGTGCAGGATAGGTGGATTGGCCATGGTAAATTGCCCCATAATTGGAAAAAATTGGGCACCCTAAATTTATTTATTTTTTAAAAAGAAAGAGGCCTTTCGGCCTACTCAGTCCATGCTGGATCAGAAAGAGGCTTTCAGCCTCCTGCATCCATGCTGGCTCTTCAGGGAACAACTCCACATGCCCTGTTTAGTCCAATGTTATCCTGTAGTGGATGCTGGCATTACAAACAAACTGAAAATGTTGGACAATCACAACAGGTCTGACTGCATCTTGTGAAGAGAGAATGGAGCTCATGTTTTGAGTTTACGTGACTTTGGAAAAAGGTTAAAGTTTACACTTTGGGTGGGAAGGTGTCAAAGAACAATAGAGCACAGGAACAGGCCCTTCGGCCCTCCAAGCTTGTACCAGCCATGATACCACCCTTGGCCCAAAACTATCAGCACTTTCTGTGCCTTTTTCCCATGTACCCATCCTATCCCTGTATTTGACGAGATACCTTTTGAATGTTGATCTGTTTCCACAACCTCCCCTGGCAATGTGTTCCAGACACTCATCACCCTCTGTTTCATTTTTTTTAAAAACACCTCTCAACCTTGTCCTATGGACCTTAAAACCTATGCCCCCTGGTAACTGACCCCTCCACCCAGGGAAAGAGTGCCTGCCCATCCACCGTATCCATTAGGGGGCATAACTATAAGATTCAGGGTGGAGATATAGGAGGGATGTCCAAGGTAGGTTCTTTACTCAGAAAGTGGTTAGGGTGTGGAATGGACTGCCTGCTCTGATAGTGGAGTCGGACACTTTAGGAACTTTCAACCGATTATTGGATAGGCACATGAAGCACACCAGAATGACAGGGAGTGGGATAGCTTGATCTTGGTTTCGGACAATGTTCGGCACAACATCGAGGGCTGAAGGACCTGTTTTGTGCTGTACTGTTCTATGTTCCATACCCCTCATAATCTTGTGAACCTCTATCAGGTCAGTCCTCAACCTCTGTCTTCCTAATGAAAACAGTCCGAATCTATTCAGTCTTTCCATCTAGCTAACACCCTCCAAACCTGGTAACATCCTGGTAAACCTCCTCTGCACCCTCTCCAAAGCCCCCACATCCTTCTGGTTGTGTGGCGACCAGAATTGTGCGCAATATTCCAAGTGCGGCCTTACCAAGGTTCTATAAAACTGCAGCATAACTTGCCAGTTTTTATACTTGATGCCCCGTCCAATGAAGGCAAGCATTCCGTCTGCTTTCTTGGGTAAAAAGCTAAAAGAAATATAAAATGGTGATGATCAAGACGAAGGATGTTGACAGTGGCACAGAGAGATCAGGATGTGTCACTGGCAGAACCGCAGTAAGTAGTGTGGTAAAGGACTATTGGGAGCAGCTAACACATGGTCCTGGTGGGGAGGAGGGGGTGAGAACGGTGAGGAAAAAAATTGATCGAGATCGATGGAAGAAATGAAGCATTATAGGAATAACAATGGGGTGGATGAGAGTTCGCAACGGTGCAAGTGACAAATCCTGCAAACAAATAATTCACTTTGATCCCCACAGCCCTGCCACTTTCCAGCTGCTAACCCACAAACAGGGGGTTAAGTGTTACGCTCACCCCCACCGTCAACATAGAGGCGCGCGTTTGCACAACGGCCGGGGTCCTCGGCCATTGTGGCTGCCTCGCGTATGTACAGGATGGTAGTGTTCGTCCTGAGGGCCGAGAGGGTGGTCCACTTCGCCCTGGCGAAGGGGCTCAAGGTGGGCGGGACCTACGTGGTGGTGGACCCTCCGAGAGGGTCATACTCTCCAAATGATCCGCCCTACCTCCCTCCGGAGATCCTCCTCCCCCACCTCCAACTACTGCGGGGGGGGGGGGGGCTGTTCCCTATCGGCCCAAAGGATACCCTCCTCAGGCACATCTACCCCTTCTGGCGCCAGGCTTTCATCCGCCTGGGCCGGGAATAGGTATTAGAGAGGAGATTCAAAGTCTCCGATTAAGGGGAGACTTCACGTATATTTACATTGTGGATGGCGTGCGGTGCCATGCCTGCAAGAAGGTGGGGCATGGGCGAAAGAACAGCCCGACCGCTTGGTGACCACGGACACCAAGGTGGCCGCGGCTGGCATTGCCTCCCCCTCCCCCTCCACTGACGTTACCACCCGACCCCCACAAGGGGACACCACGCTGGCATGGAGGAGGGAGGGCATCCATAAACTGCAAGGCCCGTAATAACGTGAGGCGGGTGCACTGATACCATGGTTGTGTTGTAATTCAACGACTGACCACTAGGAATGTCAATGGTATATAAGTGAATGTAAAGTCAGTTGAACTCAGACTGGCTGGAGAAAGCTGGAGCGAGATTGCTTGTGCATGATTTTACTGTCATTCATCTGTTGTCTTGTATATAGTTTACCCACAGTTAATGCTGATAAATCCTTTATAACTTTAGCTACAAGTGTTCTTGTAATAAAACAGGCCATCCGACCAGAACATTGCAGCAGGGATCGGCCCCAGACGCCTCCGACCCTGTCGGCTGAGGGAAGCCCCCTGCATCGGACCTCTGGCTGGGGGCTACTGAAAAACTTTGCCTCGTGGACACTCCACCTGATGCCCTAGCGTCGGGTACTGTGCCTGGAGTCACTACAGCATGGGTCAACACGGGCGGTGATGCGCGCAGCTCCAAGCCGGCGTGAAGGTCAGCGAAGTCGCATCCTGGGGGCAGAGTGTCGAGGGGTGTGGGGGAGGGGGGAAGGGCGATGCTAGGGTGGAGGTTTCCTCGACACAGGCCACCCCCCCCCACCCCGTAAACGGCACCGCTCCTTGGAGGTGGGGGGAGAAAATCATTCAGACTCCGCCGGTGCAGAGAGGGTGGCGCCCTGACCTCTGGCCCCCAACATCACGCCCACCCCCGCAAGAAAACTGAAAAGGTGAAACATATATTCACCCCAGAACTGTTGCAACCCCCTGAGCAGGGCACCTCGGGACCGGGTGTGAGTGGGACCCCCGGACAGGACACCTCGGGACCGGGTCTGACCGGGACCCCCGTACAGGGCACCTCGGGACCGGGTCTGACCGGGACCCCCGGACAGGGCACCTCGGGACCGGGACCCCCGGATATGGGCACCTCGGGACCGGGTCTGACCGGGACCCCCGGGCAGTGCACCTCGGGACCGGGTCTGACCGGGACCCCCGGACAGGGCATCTCGGGACCGGGTGTGAGTGGGACCCCCGGACAGGGACCCTTGGGACCGGGTTTGAGTGGGACCCCCGGACAGGGCCCCTCGGGACCGGGTGTGAGTGGGACCCCCGGGAAGGGCACCTCGGGACCGGGTCTGACCGGGACCCCCGGACAGGGCACCTCGGGACCGGGTCTGAGTGGGACCCCCGGAGAGGGCACCGCGGGACCGGGTGTGAGTGGGACCCCCGGACAGGGCACCTCGGGACCGGGTCTGACCGGGACCCCCGGACAGGACACCTCGGGACCGGGTCTGACCGGGACCCCCGGGCAGTGCACCTCGGGACCGGATCTGACCGGGACCCCCGGACAGGGACCCTCGGGACCGGGTGTGAGTGGGACCCCCGGACAGGGCACCGCGGGACCGGGTCTGACCGGGACCCCCGGACAGGGCACCTCGGGACCGGGTCTGACCGGGACCCCCGGACAGGGCACCGCGGGACCGGGTCTGACTGGGACCCCCGGACAGGGCACCGCGGGACCGGGTGTGAGTGGGACCCCCGGACAGGGCCCCTCGGGACCGGGTGTGAGTGGGACCCCCGGACAGGGCCCCTCGGGACCGGGTCTGACCGGGACCCCCGGACAGGACACCTCGGGACCGGGTCTGACCGGGACCCCCGGACAGGGCACCTCGGGACCGGGACCCCCGGACAGGACACCTCAGGACCGGGTGTGAGTGGGACCCCCGGACAGGACACCTCGGGACCGGGTCTGAGTGGGACCCCCGGACAGGACACCTCGGGACCGGGTCTGACCGGGACCCCCGGACAGGACACCTCAGGACCGGGTGTGAGTGGGACCCCGGACAGGGCACCTCGGGACCGGGTCTGAACGGGACCCCCGGACAGGGCACTGCGGGACCGGGTGTGAGTGGGACCCCCGGACAGGGCACCTCGGGACCGGGTGTGAGTGGGACCCCCGGACAGGGCACCTCAGGACCGGGTGTGAGTGGGACCCCCGGACAGGGCACCTCGGGACCGGGTGTGAGTGGGACCCCCGGACAGGGCACCTCGGGACCGAGTGTGAGTGGGACCCCCGGACAGGGCACCTCGGGACCGGGTCTGAACGGGACCCCCGGACAGGGCACTGCGGGACCGGGTGTGAGTGGGACCCCCGGACAGGGCACCTCGGGACCGGGTCTGAGTGGGACCCCCGGACAGGGCACCTCGGGACCAGGTCTGACCGGGACCCCCGGACAGGGCCCCTCGGGACCGGGTGTGAGTGGGACCCCCGGGCAGGGCACCTCGGGACCGGGTGTGAGTGGGACCCCCGGACAGGGCACCTCAGGACCGGGTGTGAGTGGGACCCTCGGACAGGGCACCTCGGGACCGGGTGTGAGTGGGACCCCCGGACAGGGCACCTCAGGACCGGGTGTGAGTGGGACCCCCGGACAGGGCACCTCGGGACCGGGTGTGAGTGGGACCCCCGGACAGGGCACCTCGGGACCGGATGTGAGTGGGACCCCCGGACAGGGCACCTCAGGACCGGGTGTGAGTGGGACACTCGGACAGGGCAGCTCGGGAACCAGTGCGGCTCTCGTGCGGTGGTGAAGATAAGGAACCTGGTTGGGTTCTTTAACGTCTGGTGGACTCTCCATCCTGACTCCAGCTTTGTGAGGCCTGGGGTCGGAGTGCCGAGAATCGGCCGCCTCTACAGTTCCAGGGCCTACCTGCCCCATGTCCCGACGGATTCTGTGCAGCAGGTTCTGTACTCGGGCCACTGTCTGGTGTGGGCGTGGCTCGCGTTGTCTCGCGCTCAGTTGCGGTCCGCGTACTGGCATTTTAACAACCTGCTGCTGGAGGATGAGCGGTTCCTCGGCTTGTTTCGTCACTTCTGGACCGGCTGGAGAAGGAAGTGGGGAGGCTTCCCCTCCTTGAGGCTATTGTGGGACATGGGCAAGACTCACGTGCGTACCTTCTGTCAGGAGTACGCAGGGGGGTCGACAAAGAGGCGGAAATCCAGGGTCGAGGAGTTGGCCCTGCGGCTGGTGTACAGAGAGAGGAAGGGCGCGCTGCGGGACCTGCAACTTGTCGGGTCCCGGGGCCTGTACGTGAGGTCACGGATCCAGATCCTCACGGTCATGAACCACGGCCCCTCCTTTTACTCACATGAAAAAAGGCGTGTTGTCCGTCAGCAACTCCTTACGCTGCTGACCGCTGACGGGTCCCTCATCAAGTCCCAAAGCTTCTACAGAGCCCTCGTCTCTCCGGATCGGTCCAGCGAGGATGCTTGCAGAGTTTTGTGGGAGGACCAGCATAGGTTGGCCCTGAGGTCCCCGGGAGGCTTGATACCCCAGGGCTAGATGTGCTGACCGTGGAGTTCTTCACGGCGTTCCGCGATATCCTGGGGAACAACAGTGCGGGAGTCCTGGGGGAAAGTATCGTGATCAGGAGATGCCCCGTTCATGCCACAGGGCCACCATTACATTGCTGCCAAAGAGGGGGATCTCTGCCATCTTAAATACTGGCGTCCAGTCTCCCTCCTCAGCACGGATTACAAGATTCTCGCCAAGGCGATGTGTTTGTGCCTTGGCATCGTGCTGGACCACATGATCCACCCTGACCAGTCCTAAACGGTCCCGGGCCGCACAATCCACGACAACATGCATCTGGTCTGGGATCTGGTCCATCCTTCCCAGAGGGCTGGTATGTTGAGCGCTTTCCTGTCCTTTGATCAGGAGAAGACGTCCGACAGGGTGCATCCCGAATATTCATTCGGGACTGCCATAAAGTGTCTTGTTAAAGTTAATAAGCCCCTGCCAGAGGCCAGGGACAGAGGGGAGGGGAGCGCTGATCGCCTCTATGTTGTGGTACCAGCTGGTCACTTTGACCCCTCCCTCTGAATTTGTCACGAAGATCCAGAGAATGTTTGTAGAGTTCTTCTGGGACAAGACACTGTACTGGGTCGCTGCTCAGGTTCTGAGTCTCCAGCTTAGAAAGGGCGGCCAGGCGCCGTTGTGCCTTTGCACCCAGGTGGTGACCTTTCGCCTTCAGACACCGCAACGATACCTTTACGTTGAGCCCCCTCCTGCGACGCATTTCTTTCCACGTGCACAGCCTGAATTATGACGTGCAGCTCAGTACTGAGGGAGTGCCGCACTGTCAGAGGGTCAGTACTGAGGGAGTGCCGCACTGTCAGAGGATCAGTACTGAGGGAGTGCTGCACTGTCAGAGGATCAGTACTGAGGGAGTGCTGCACTGCCAGAGGGTGAGTACTGAGGGAGTGCCGCACTGTCAGAGGGTCAGTATTGAGGGAGTGCTGCACTGTCAGAGGGTCAGTACTGAGGGAGTGCCTTCGTTACCCTCTGCAGGCACTGCCTGGCTTTTAACAGGACCTGCTCAAAGTCTGGAAAATGGTCGCCTCGTGCAGCAGCTACCCCGCGTCAGGAGTGGTGACTGCCGTCAGGGAGCCGCTGCTCAGGAATCTGCACCTCCACCAACACCATTTCAAGTGGCTGGCGGAGGAGCGAGCTGTGGCTGCCAGGGTGACCAGGATGGGGGACGTGCTGGGTGGCTGACTCTCTGACAGTGCGGCACTCACTCAGTACTGACCGTCTGACAGTGCGACACTCACTCAGTACTGACCCTCTGACAGTGCGGCACTCACTCAGTACTGACCCTCTGACAGTGCAGCACTCCCTCAGTACTGACCCTCTGTCAGTGCAGCACTCCCTCAGTACTGACCCTCTGACAGTGCAGCACTCCCTCAGTACTGATCCTCTGACAGTGCGGCACTCCCTCAGTACTGACCCTCTGTCAGTGCAGCACTCCCTCAGTACTGACCCTCTGACAGTGCAGCACTCCCTCAGTACTGACCCTCTGCCAGTGCAGCACTCCCTCAGTACTGACCCTCTGACAGTGCAGCATTCCCTCAGTACTGACCCTCTGACAGTGCGGCACTCCCTCAGTACTGATCCTCTGACAGTGCGACACTCCCTCAGTACTGACCCTCTGACAGTGCAGCACTCCCTCAGTACTGACCCTCTGACAGTGCAGCACTCCCTCAATACTGACCCTCAGACAGTGCGGCACTCCCTCAGTACTCACCCTCTGACAGTGCAGCACTCCCTCACTACTGTCCCTCTGACAGTGCGGCACTCCCTCAGTACTGACCCTCTGACAGTGCGGCACTCCCTCAGTACTGACCGTCTGACAGTGCAGTACTCCCTCAGTACTGACCCTCTGACAGTGCGGCACTCCCTCAGTATTGATCCTCTGACTGTACGGCAGTCCATCAGTATTGACCCTCTGACAGTGCGGCACTCCCTCAGTACTGACCCTCTGACAGTGCGGCACTCCCTCAGTACTGACCCTCTGACAGTGCGGCACTCCCTCAGTACTGACCCTCTGACAGTGCGGCACTCCCTCAGTACTGACCCTCTGACAGTGCGGCACTCCCTCAGTACTGACCCTCTGACAGTGCGGCACTCCCTCAGTACTGACCCTCTGACAGTGCAGCGCTCCCTCAGTACTGACCCTCTGACAGTGCGGCACTCCCTCAGTGCTGACCCTCTGACAATGCGGCACTCCATCAGTACTGACCCTCTGACAGTGCAGCACTCCCTCAGTACTGACCCTCTGACAGTGCAGCACTCCCTCATACTGACCCTCTGACAGTGCAGCACTCCCTCAGTACTGACCCTCTGACAGTGTGGCACTCCCTCAGTACTGACCCAATGACAGTGCAGCACTCCCTCAATACTGACCCTCTGACAGTGCGGCACTCCCTCAGTACTCACCCTCTGACAGTGCAGCACTCCCTCACTACTGTCCCTCTGACAGTGCGGCACTCCCTCAGTACTGACCCTCTGACAGTGCAGCACTCCCTCAGTACTGACCGTCTGACAGTGCAGTACTCCCTCAGTACTGACCCTCTGACAGTGCGGCACTCCCTCAGTATTGATCCTCTGACAGTGCGGCACTCCCCTCAGTACTGACCCTCTGACAGTGCGGCACTCCCTCAGTACTGACCCTCTGACAGTGCGGCACTCCCTCAGTACTGACCCTCTGACAGTGCGGCACTCCCTCAGTACTGACCCTCTGACAGTGCAGCACTCCCTCAGTACTGACCCTCTGACAGTGCGGCACTCCCTCAGTACTGACCCTCTGACAGTGTGGCACTCCCTCAGTACTGACCCTCTGACAGTGCAGCACTCCCTCAGTACTGACCCTCTGACAGTGCAGCACTCCCTCAGTACTGACCCTCTGACAGTGCAGCACTCCCTCAGTACTGACCCTCTGACAGTGTGGCACTCCCTCAGTACTGACCCAATGACAGTGCGGCACTCCCTCAGTACTGACCCTCTGACAGTGCAGCACTCCCTCAGTACTGACCCTCTGACAGTGCAGCATTCCCTCAGTACTGACCCAATGACAATGCGGCACTCCCTCAGTACTGACCCTCTGACAGTGAGGCACTCCCTCAGTACTGACCCTCTGACAGTGCAGCGCTCCCTCAGTACTGACCCTCTGACAGTGCGGCACTCCCTCAGTACTGACCCTCTGACAGTGCGGCACTCCCTCAGTACTGACCCTTTGACTGTATGGCAGTCCATCAGTACTGACCCTCTGACAGTGCGGCACTCCCTCAGTACTGACCCTCTGACAGTGCGGCACTCCCTCAGTACTGACTCTCTGACAGTGCGGCACTCCCTCAGTACTGACCCTCTGATAGTGCGTCACTCCCTCAGTACTGACCCTCTGACAGTGCGGCACTCCCTCAGTACTGACCCTCTGACAGTGCGGCACTCCTTCAGTACTGACCCTCTGACAGTGCTGCACTCCCTCAGTACTGACCCTCTGACAGTGCAGCGCTCCCTCAGTACTGACCCTCTGACAGTGCGGCACTCCCTCAGTACTGACCGTCTGACAGTGCAGTACTCCCTCAGTACTGACCCTCTGACAGTGCGGCCCTCCCTCAGTATTGATCCTCTGACAGTGCAGCATTCCCTCAGTACTGACCCTCTGACAGTGCGGCACTCCCTCAGTACTGATCCTCTGACAGTGCGACACTCCCTCAGTACTGACCCTCTGACAGTGCAGCACTCCCTCAGTACTGACCCTCTGACAGTGCAGCACTCCCTCAATACTGACCCTCAGACAGTGCGGCACTCCCTCAGTACTCACCCTCTGACAGTGCAGCACTCCCTCACTACTGTCCCTCTGACAGTGCGGCACTCCCTCAGTACTGACCCTCTGACAGTGCGGCACTCCCTCAGTACTGACCGTCTGACAGTGCAGTACTCCCTCAGTACTGACCCTCTGACAGTGCGGCACTCCCTCAGTATTGATCCTCTGACTGTACGGCAGTCCATCAGTATTGACCCTCTGACAGTGCGGCACTCCCTCAGTACTGACCCTCTGACAGTGCGGCACTCCCTCAGTACTGACCCTCTGACAGTGCGGCACTCCCTCAGTACTGACCCTCTGACAGTGCGGCACTCCCTCAGTACTGACCCTCTGACAGTGCGGCACTCCCTCAGTACTGACCCTCTGACAGTGCGGCACTCCCTCAGTACTGACCCTCTGACAGTGCAGCGCTCCCTCAGTACTGACCCTCTGACAGTGCGGCACTCCCTCAGTGCTGACCCTCTGACAGTGCGGCACTCCATCAGTACTGACCCTCTGACAGTGCAGCACTCCCTCAGTACTGACCCTCTGACAGTGCAGCACTGCCTCATACTGACCCTCTGACAGTGCAGCACTCCCTCAGTACTGACCCTCTGACAGTGTGGCACTCCCTCAGTACTGACCCAATGACAGTGCAGCACTCCCTCAATACTGACCCTCTGACAGTGCGGCACTCCCTCAGTACTCACCCTCTGACAGTGCAGCACTCCCTCACTACTGTCCCTCTGACAGTGCGGCACTCCCTCAGTACTGACCCTCTGACAGTGCAGCACTCCCTCAGTACTGACCGTCTGACAGTGCAGTACTCCCTCAGTACTGACCCTCTGACAGTGCGGCACTCCCTCAGTATTGATCCTCTGACAGTGCGGCACTCCCTCAGTACTGACCCTCTGACAGTGCGGCACTCCCTCAGTACTGACCCTCTGACAGTGCGGCACTCCCTCAGTACTGACCCTCTGACAGTGCGGCACTCCCTCAGTACTGACCCTCTGACAGTGCAGCACTCCCTCAGTACTGACCCTCTGACAGTGCGGCACTCCCTCAGTACTGACCCTCTGACAGTGAGGCACTCCCTCAGTACTGACCCTCTGACAGTGCAGCGCTCCCTCAGTACTGACCCTCTGACAGTGCGGCACTCCCTCAGTACTGACCCTCTGACAGTGTGGCACTCCCTCAGTACTGACCCTTTGACAGTGCTGCACTCCCTCAGTACTGACCCTCTGACAGTGCTGCACTCCCTCAGTACTGACCCTCTGACAGTGCAGCACTCCCTCAGTACTGACCCTCTGACAGTGCAGCGCTCCCTCAGTACTGACCCTCTGACAGTGCGGCACTCCCTCAGTACTGACCCTCTGACAGTGTGGCACTCCCTCAGTACTGACCCTGTGACAGTGCAGCACTCCCTCAGTACTGACCCTCTGACAGTGCGGCACTCCCTCAGTACTGACCCTCTGACAGTGCAGCACTCCCTCAGTACTGACCCTCTCACAGTGTGGCACTCCCTCAGTACTGAATGTTGGATGGTTTGACATTCCCTCAGTATTTTGCTGATGTGCCAGTTGTAAATCATGCGCAAAAGTCCTGAGGTAAAATGTAAGAAGCAAGTTTCTGAGTCAGAGGCCTACTGGATTGGTTGTTGTCAGTTCCTCCCCTTGTCTCTCACTGGTTGTCAACTTAATGCTGAGACTGGGAGGGGCCCAAATTCAATAAAAGCAGCAGGGAGGGATGGTGTCGATCTCGTTGCTTCCTAGTGGGACAAGTAAGGACAGGATATTGTGAGAGAGCAGGTACTGTACAGCAAACAAGGTGTGGCAGGGGGAAAGGATCAGTCTTTCTGCTCTTACTTTCTGTTTGTGGCTCTGAAATTAGTGCTGGGTTGGTTTTATAAAATAAAATCTCCAGGAGGCAAACTGAAAATATCTGATAATGAGTCAATGTTTTAACAAGTGTTTGGGTCAGTGTTGTTGGGTCTGTATTCATGTGTTTTTCCTCCTCTCTTTCAGTCACCTTCCTGTTGAGTTTCAACCATGGCTGATGATGAGGTTGCTGCTCTGGTGGTTGACAATGGATCTGGGATGTGTAAGGCTGGCTTTGCAGGAGATGATGCTCCCAGGGCTGTCTTTCCCTCCATCGTGGGACGCCCCCGGCACCAGGTCAGTCCTTCAACTGTTTGATTGATTGTGGTGGGGTCAGAGTCCTGATCCTTTGGGTGTGGCGCGTGGGGGTGATTGTTCTTGTAACAGAAATGTTTCAGCTTCCTCTGTACAGTTTGTGGTCTATAGCCTATTTCCTTCATGCTTCTGATGTATGTTTAACCCTTGTTGATTCCTATTTTGCAGTACATGTTTGGCTGGTCAGTGTGGGACTGTGGTTGGGGGTTGAGTGGGACCATTGGAGCCAGAGAGTTTTCAGTGGATGAAATTGGTTCCCATGCTGGGGGCTTGTTCAGACCCTGCAGGTTAATTGATTGCTGTGAGGCTGAACATTGTTTCCAATCAGGAATTTTACTGCCTGACATATGGATTTACTGGTTTGTAGAATGTCATTTAGATTGTGACTTAAAGGAACATGTGGGGTAGCATCAACTAGGAACGCTGACTATCGGAGTATTCAAATTATACACCGATTGGAATCTGAAAGTTAAATTTGTGGGATGTGTCCGGCTGTAATATGGGCAATTCCTGTAGTTCCAGGTCAGCCAGGAGTTTACTCCTCTCTGAGAATTCCCTGTCTAATTCTACAATCTCGGGTCTGTTTAATCTACAGTCTACATGCTAGATTTGGATGAAGCTATTCAGTTCCCCAATTAGCAGCTTTTTGCAGTTCTTGTGCGACAACATGTAAATTTGCAATTGCCCCACCCCCATTTCAGCGTGAAGCGCTTTTCACGCGTTTGCGACATCTCAAACCACACTGCGCCAAGAGAGGAAACGGTTTCTCTGTATCTACTCTTGGCAATCCAACCCTTGGGTGAATCTCTGTAATAATGTCCCAGGACAGCCCTCTTACCCCACCCTGCGATTCAATCTCCCTGTGCCTGTTCCAGTTTCTTTGACCTTGCAAACCAAAGCAATGAAGCCAGTTGTGTTTCTAGGTTTGTGAGATACTCGTTACTTTGTCCAGCCCAGGCTTGTGCTCCGACATTGTCTGTCCTATTCAGCTCATTGTCCCAGTTTATTCTGGTGCTGGGAGGAATGTTTTCATTCTCTTGCGTGTCATTATTGAGTGGGTTTAGTAATCTTCAAACCATGTTGGATTGGGTAATGTCCATTGCAAGACCCTCTCGGTGGTAACATTACTGATGTGTTTAGTTTGACCTGGTGGGCAAACTTTGGGGAGTTGGGAGGTATGTTACTTGCAGTGTGATTCCTAGCCTCTTGTAGACACGGGGCTGGATTCTCTGCCAGCCGTATTCTCCACAATGCCATCTGTGCACACTCTGTGGACTTCCCCATGGCACAGGGGTGCCCGCAATGGAGGAATTTCAGTTGGCAGGATGGAGGATCCCAGTGTTTCAGTTTCCGATCAGTGGATGCCTCAATGTTTTGGAGTGTAGTTACTGGTTTGCTCTTTGTTTACTGTCTTTACCTGCAGTTTGTGAATTAATCCTTTTTTTTGTTTGTTTTGTATTCCCCACTTTCCAGGGAGTGATGGTTGGAATGGGTCAGAAAGACAGTTACGTTGGTGATGAAGCCCAGAGCAAGAGAGGCATTCTGACACTGAAATACCCAATCGAGCATGGCATTGTGACCAACTGGGATGACATGGAGAAGATCTGGCACCACACCTTCTACAATGAGCTGCGAGTGGCCCCAGAGGAGCATCCTGTTCTCCTCACAGAGGCTCCCCTCAACCCCAAAGCCAACCGGGAGAAGATGACCCAGATCATGTTCGAGACCTTCAACACGCCAGCCATGTATGTTGCCATTCAGGCTGTGCTGTCCTTGTACGCCTCTGGCCGTACAACTGGCATTGTGCTAGATTCTGGTGATGGTGTTTCCCACACTGTGCCAATCTATGAAGGGTATGCCTTGCCTCATGCCATCCTGAGGTTAGACCTGGCTGGCAGAGATCTCACTGACTATTTGATGAAGATCCTGACTGAACGTGGGTACTCCTTCACCACCACAGCAGAGAGGGAGATTGTGCGTGACATCAAGGAGAAACTTGCGTACGTAGCCCTAGATTTTGAAGCTGAGATGCAGACAGCCAGCTCCTCTTCATCCTTAGAGAAAAGCTATGAACTCCCTGATGGCCAAGTCATCACCATTGGTAATGAGCGTTTCAGGTGCCCAGAAGCCCTTTTCCAACCATCCTTCCTCGGGATGGAATCTAATGGGCTCCATGAGACCTGTTACAATAGCATCATGAAATGTGATGTGGATATCAGGAAGGATCTATATGCCAACACGGTCTTGTCTGGTGGGACCACCATGTACCCCGGTATTGCTGATCGGATGCAGAAGGAAATCACAGCCTTGGCTCCCAGCACAATGAAGATAAAGATCATTGCTCCTCCTGAGAGGAAGTATTCAGTGTGGATCGGAGGCTCCATCTTGGCTTCTCTCTCCACCTTCCAGCAAATGTGGATCAGTAAGCAGGAGTACGATGAGTCTGGGCCCTCCATAGTCCATCGCAAGTGCTTCTAACTTACTTGAGGCTTTGTAATTCTGCCTCTCTTTTCAGAGGTCCTCAATTCTGCCTTTTAGTTTCTCTCCATATTTCTCAAAGGCCTCTTGCTGCAGCTGAAAGTTTGATTTTGTAATGAGTTTATTGCTTAAAACTGTAAAATGAAATAAATGATTTTCACCTGGCTGATGTTTTGGTTGTTTCTCCAGCACCAAGTAAATTTTTCCGGAAATCAGACTGATGTCTCCATCGATTTGAAGGTTTAAATAGATTGACAAGAAACATCAGTTGACATTCTAATAGGGCTGGTGAAACCGCTCTCATTTGAGGATAATATAAATGCAGCAAACTGCAAGTAGCTATAAAGACCAATATCAGTGTTTGTTCATTCTGTTGTGAATTGCAATGTGAGGTGGGGGGGGGAAACCAGTTCAAAAATAATGCCAACTGAGGAATTTGACGGGTTTTGCCTTTCTCACCTAAGATTGAGGTTGTCAAGTTCAAGAAAAAGCCCAACATGGATGTGAACCAGGCCCATCACATTGAGGAGTGCTGTTAGTACTCTGGATCAGAAAGAGGCCTTTCGGGCAGCACGGTGGCACAGTGGTTAGCATTGCTGCCTACGGCACTGAGGACCTGGGTTCGAATCCTGGTCCTGGGTCACTGTCTGTGTGGAGTTTGCACATTCTCCCCGTGTTTGCATGGGTTTCACCCCCACACCCAAAAGATGTGCAGGATAGGTGGATTGGCCATGGTAAATTGCCCCATAATTGGAAAAAATTGGGCACCCTAAATTTATTTATTTTTTAAAAAGAAAGAGGCCTTTCGGCCTACTCAGTCCATGCTGGATCAGAAAGAGGCTTTCAGCCTCCTGCATCCATGCTGGCACTTCAGGGAACAACTCCACATGTCCTGTTTAGTCCAATGTTATCCTGTAGTGGATGCTGGCATTACAAACAAACTGAAAATGTTGGACAATCTCAACAGGTCTCACTGCATCTGTGAAGTGAGAATGGAGCTAACGTTTTGAGTTTACGTGACTTTGGAAAAAGGTTAAAGTTTACACTTTGGGTGGGAAGGTGTCAAAGAACAATAGAGCACAGGAACAGGCCCTTCGGCCCTCCAAGCTTGTACCAGCCATGATACCACCCTTGACCCAAAACTATCAGCACTTTCTGTGCCTTTTTCCCATGTACCCATCCTATCCCTGTATTTGACGAGATACCTTTTGAATGTTGATGATCTGTTTCCACAACCTCCCCTGGCAATGTGTTCCAGACACTCATCACCCTCTGTTTCATTTTTAAAAAAAAAACACCTCTCAACCTTGTCCTATGGACCTTAAAACCTATGCCCCCTGGTAACTGACCCCTCCACCCAGGGAAAGAGTGCCTGCCCATCCACCGTATCCATTAGGGGGCATAACTATAAGATTCAGGGTGGAGATATAGGAGGGATGTCCGAGGTAGGTTATTTACTCGGAAAGTGGTTAGGGTGTGGAATGGACTGCCTGCTCTGATAGTGGAGTCGGACACTTTAGGAACTTTCAACCGATTATTGGATAGGCACATAAAGCACACCAGAATGACAGGGAGTGGGATGGCTTGATCTTGGTTTCGGACAATGTTCGGCACAACATCGACGGCTGAAGGGCCTGTTCTGTGCTGTACTGTTCTATGTTCCGTACCCCTCATAATCTTGTGAACCTCGATCAGGTCAGTCCTCAACCTCTGTCTTCCTAATGAAAACAGTCCGAATCTATTCAGTCTTTCCATCTAGCTAACACCCTCCAAACCTGGTAACATCCTGGTAAACCTCCTCTGCACCCTCTCCAAAGCCCCCACATCCTTCTCGTAGTGTGGCGACGAGAATTGTGCGCAATATTCCAAGTGCGGCCTTACCAAGGTTCTATAAAACTGCAGCATAACTTGCCAGTTTTTATACTCGATGCCCCGTCCAATGAAGGCAAGCATTCCGTCTGCTTTCTTGGGTAAAAAGCTAAAAGAAATATAAAATGGTGATGATCAAGGCGAAGGATGTTGACAGTGGCACAGAGAGATCAGGATGTGTCACTGGCAGAACCGCAGTAAGTAGTGTGGTAAAGGACTATTGGGAGCAGCTAACACATGGTCCTGGAGGGGAGGAGGGGGTGAGAACGGTGAGGAAAAAAATTGATCGAGATCGATGGAAGAAATGAAGCATTATAGGAATAACAATGGGGTGGATGAGAGTTCACAACGGTGCAAGTGACAAATCCTGCAAACGAATAATTCACTTTGATCCCCACAGCCCTGCCACTTTCCAGCTGCTAACCCACAAACAGGGGGTTAAGTGTTATGCTCACCCCCACCGTCAACATAGAGGCGCGCGTTTGCACAACGGCCGGGGTCCTCGGCCATTGTGGCTGCCTCGCGTATGTACAGGATGGTAGTGTTCGTCCTGAGGGCCGAGAGGGTGGTCCACTTCGCCCTGGCGAAGGGGCTCAAGGTGGGCGGGACCTACGTGGTGGTGGACCCTCCGAGAGGGTCATACTCTCCAAATGATCCGCCCTACCTCCCCCCGGAGATCCTCCTCCCCCACCTCCAACTACTGCGGGGGGGGGGGGGGGGGGCCGTTCCCTATCGGCCCAAAGGATACCCTCCTCAGGCACATCTACCCCTTCTGGCGCCAGGCTTTCATCCGCCTGGGCCGGGAATAGGTATTAGAGAGGAGATTCAAAGTCTCCGATTAAGGGGAGACTTCACGTATATTTACATTGTGGATGGCGTGCGGTGCCATGCCTGCAAGAAGGTGGGGCATGGGCGAAAGAACAGCCCGACCGCTTGGTGACCACGGACACCAAGGTGGCCGCGGCTGGCATTGCCTCCCCCTCCCCCTCCACCGACGTTACCACCCGACCCCCACAAGGGGACACCACGCCGGCATGGAGGAGGGAGGGCATCCATAAACTGCAAGGCCCGTAATAACGTGAGGCGGGTGCACTGATACCATGGTTGTGTTGTAATTCAACGACTGACCACTAGGAATGTCAATGGTATATAAGTGAATGTAAAGTCAGTTGAACTCAGACTGGCTGGAGAAAGCTGGAGCGAGATTGCTTGTGCATGATTTTACTGTCATTCATCTGTTGTCTTGTATATAGTTTACCCACAGTTAATGCTGATAAATCCTTTATAACTTTAGCTACAAGTGTTCTTGTAATAAAACAGGCCATCCGACCAGAACATTGCAGCAGGGATCGGCCCCAGACGCCTCCGAGCCTGTCGGCTGAGGGAAGCCCCCTGCATCGGACCTCTGGCTGGGGGCTACTGAAAAACTTTGCCTCGTGGACACTCCACCTGATGCCCTAGCGTCGGGTACTGTGCCTGGAGTCACTACAGCATGGGTCAACACGGGCGGTGATGCGCGCAGCTCCAAGCCGGCGTGAAGGTCAGCGAAGTCGCATCCTGGGGGCAGAGTGTCGAGGGGTGTGGGGGAGGGGGGAAGGGCGATGCTAGGGTGGAGGTTTCCTCGACACAGGCCACCCACCCCCCACCCCGTAAACGGCACCACTCCTTGGAGGTGGGGGGAGAAAATCATTCAGACTCCGCCGGTGCAGAGAGGGTGGCGCCCCGACCTCTGGCCCCCAACATCACACCCACCCCCGCAAGAAAACTGAAAAGGTGAAACATATATTCACCCCAGAACTGTTGCAACCCCCTGAGCAGGGCACCTCGGGACCGGGACTGACCGGGACCCCCGGATATGGGCACCTCGGGACCGGGTCTGACCGGGACCCCCGGATATGGGCACCTCGGGACCGGATGTGAGTGGGACCCCCGGACAGGGCACCTCGGGACCGGGTGTGAGTGGGACCCCCGGACAGGGCACCGCGGGACCGGGTGTGAGTGGGACCCCCGGACAGGGCACCTCGGGACCGGGTCTGACCGGGACCCCCGGACAGGACACCTCGGGACCGGGTCTGACCGGGACCCCGGACAGGGCACCCCGGGACCGGGTGTGAGTGGGACCCCCGGACAGGGCACCTCGGGACCGGGTCTGACCGGGACCCCCGGACAGGACACCTCGGGACCGGGTGTGAGTGGGACCCCCGGACAGGGCACCTCGGGACCGGGTCTGACCGGGACCCCCGGACAGGGCACCTCGGGACCGGGTCTGACCGGGACCCCCGGACAGGGCACCTCGGGACCGGGTCTGACCGGGACCCCCGGACAGGGCACCTCGGGACCGGGTGTGAGTGGGACCCCCGGACAGGACACCTCGGGACCGGGTCTGACCGGGACCCCCGGACAGGACACCTCGGGACCGGGTGTGAGTGGGACCCCCGGACAGGGCACCTCGGGACCGGGACCCCCGGACAGGGCACCTCGGGACCGGGTGTGAGTGGGACCCCCGGACAGGGCACCTCGGGACCGGGTCTGACCGGGACCCCCGGACAGGGCACCGCGGGACCGGGTGTGAGTGGGACCCCCGGACAGGGCACCTCGGGACCGGGTCTGAGTGGGACCCCCGGACAGGACACCGCGGGACCGGGTCTGAGTGGGACCCCCGGACAGGGCACCTCGGGACCAGGTCTGACCGGGACCCCCGGACAGGGCCCCTCGGGACCGGGTGTGAGTGGGACCCCCGGACAGGGCACCTCAGGACCGGGTGTGAGTGGGACCCTCGGACAGGGCACCTCGGGACCGGGTGTGAGTGGGACCCCCGGACAGGGCACCTCAGGACCGGGTGTGAGTGGGACCCCCGGACAGGGCACCTCAGGACCGGGTGTGAGTGGGACACTCGGACAGGGCAGCTCGGGAACCAGTGCGGCTCTCGTGCGGTGGTGAAGATAAGGAACCTGGTTGGGTTCTTTAACGTCTGGTGGACTCTCCATCCTGACTCCAGCTTTGTGAGGCCTGGGGTCGGAGTGCCCAGAATCGGCCACCTCTACAGTTCCAGGGCCTACCTGCCCCATGTCCCGACGGATTCTGTGCAGCAGGTTCTGTACTCGGGCCACTGTCTGGTGTGGGCGTGGCTCGCGTTGTCTCGCGCTCAGTTGCGGTCCGCGTACTGGCATTTTAACAACCTGCTGCTGGAGGATGAGCGGTTCCTCGGCTTGTTTCGTCACTTCTGGACCGGCTGGAGAAGGAAGTGGGGAGGCTCCCCCTCCTTGAGGCTATTGTGGGACATGGGCAAGACTCACGTGCGTACCTTCTGTCAGGAGTACGCAGGGGGGTCGACAAAGAGGCGGAAATCCAGGGTCGAGGAGTTGGCCCTGCGGCTGGTGTACAGAGAGAGGAAGGGCGCGCTGCGGGACCTGCAACTTGTCGGGTCCCGGGGCCTGTACGTGAGGTCACGGATCCAGATCCTCACGGTCATGAACCACGGCCCCTCCTTCTACTCACTCGAAAAAAGACGTGTTGTCCGTCAGCAACTCCTTACGCTGCTGACCGCTGACGGGTCCCTCATCAAGTCCAAAGCTTCTACAGTGCCCTCGTCTCTCCGGATCGGTCCAGCGAGGATGCTTGCAGAGTTTTGTGGGAGGACCAGCATAGGTTGGCCCTGAGGGCCCCGGGAGGCTTGATACCCCAGGGCTAGACGTGCAGACCGTGGAGTTCTTCACGGCGTTCCGCGATATCCTGGGGAACAACAGTGCGGGAGTCCTGGGGGAAAGTATCGTAATCAGGAGATGCCCCGTTCATGCCACAGGGCCACCATTACATTGCTGCCAAAGAGGGGGATCTCTGCCATCTTAAATACTGGCGTCCAGTCTCCCTCCTCAGCACGGATTACAAGATTCTCGCCAAGGCGATGTGTTTGTGCCTTGGCATCGTGCTGGACCACATAATCCACCCTGACCAGTCCTAAACGGTCCCGGGCCGCACAATCCACGACAACATCCATCTGGTCTGGGATCTGGTCCATCCTTCCCAGAGGGCTGGTATGTTGAGCGCTTTCCTGTCCTTTGATCAGGAGAAGACGTACGACAGGGTGCATCCCGAATATTCATTCGGGACTGCCATAAAGTGTCTTGTTAAAGTTAATAAGTCCCTGCCAGAGGCCAGGGACAGAGGGGAGGGGAGCGCTGATCGCCTCTATGTTGTGGTACCAGCTGGTCACTTTGACCCCTCCCTCTGAATTTGTCACGAAGATCCAGAGAATGTTTGTAGAGTTCTTCTGGGACAAGACACTGTACTGGGTCGCTGCTCAGGTTCTGAGTCTCCAGATTAGAAAGGGCGGCCAGGCGCCGTTGTGCCTTTGCACCCAGGTGGTGACCTTTCGCCTTCAGACACCGCAACGATACCTTTACGTTGAGCCCCCTCCTGCGACGCATTTCTTTGCCACGTGCACAGCCTGAATTATGACGTGCAGCTCCTGTTCATATATCTGCAGTGTCTGCGTTGCCCTCTGCAGGCAATGCCTGGCTTTTAACAGGACCTGCTCAAAGTCTGGAAAATGGTCGCCTCGTGCAGCAGCTACCCCGCATCAGGAGTGGTGACTGCCGTCAGGGAGCCGCTGCTCAGGAATCTGCACCTCCACCAACACCATTTCAAGTGGCTGGCGGAGGAGCGAGCTATGGCTGCCAGGGTGACCAGGATGGGGGACGTGCTGGGTGGCTGACTCTCTGACAGTGCAGCCCTCCATCAGTACTGACCCTCTGACAGTGCTGCACTCCCTCAGTACTGACCCTCTGACAGTGCAGCACTCCCTCAGTACTGACCCTCTGACAGTGCAGCACTCCCTCAGCACTGACCCTCGGACAGTGCAGCACTCCCTCAGTACTGACTCTCTGACAGTGCAGCCCTCCATCAGTACTGACCCTCTGACAGTGCAGCACTCCCTCAGTACTGACCCTCTGACAGTGCAGCACTCCCTCAGTACTGACCCTCTGACAGTGCGGCACTCCCTCAGTACTGACCCTCTGTCAGTGCAGCACTCCCTCAGTACTGACCCTCTGACAGTGCAGCACTCCCTCAGTACTGACCCTCTGACAGTGCGGCACTCCCTCTGTACTGACCCTCTGACAGTGCGGCACTCCCTCAGTACTGACCCTCTGACAGTGCAGCACTCCCTCAGTACTGACCCTCTGACAGTGCGGCACTCCCTCAGTACTGACCCTCTGACAGTGCAGCACTCCCCCAGTACTGACTCTCTGACAGTGCGGCACTCCCTCAGCACTGACCCTCTGACAGTGCAGCCCTCCCTCAGTACTGACCCTCTGACAGTGCGACACTCCCTCAGTACTGACCCTCTGACAGTGCAGCACTCCCTCAGTACTGACCCTCTGACAGTGCAGCACTCCCTCAATACTGACCCTCTGACAGTGCGGCACTCCCTCAGTACTCACCCTCTGACAGTGCAGCACTCCCTCACTACTGTCCCTCTGACAGTGCGGCACTCCCTCAGTACTGACCCTCTGACAGTGCGGCACTCCCTCAGTACTGACCGTCTGACAGTGCAGTACTCCCTCAGTACTGACCCTCTGACAGTGCGGCACTCCCTCAGTATTGATCCTCCGACTGTACGGCAGTCCATCAGTATTGACCCTCTGACAGTGCGGCACTCCCTCAGTACTGACCCTCTGACAGTGCAGCACTCCCTCACTACTGTCCCTCTGACAGTGCGGCACTCCCTCAGTACTGACCCTCTGACAGTGCGGCACTCCCTCAGTACTGACCGTCTGACAGTGCAGTACTCCCTCAGTACTGACCCTCTGACAGTGCGGCACTCCCTCAGTATTGATCCTCTGACAGTGCGGCACTCCCTCAGTACTGACCCTCTGACAGTGCGGCACTCCCTCAGTACTGACCCTCTGACAGTGCGGCACTCCCTCAGTACTGACCCTCTGACAGTGCGGCACTCCCTCAGTACTGACCCTCTGACAGTGCAGCACTCCCTCAGTACTGACCCTCTGACAGTGTGGCACTCCCTCAGTACTGAATGTTGGATGGTTTGACATTCCCTCAGTATTTTGCTGATGTGCCAGTTGTAAATCATGCCCAAAAGTCCTGAGGTAAAATGTAAGAAGCAAGTTTCTGAGTCAGAGGCCTACTGGATTGGTTGTTGTCAGTTCCTCCCCTTGTCTCTCACTGGTTGTCAACTTAATGCTGAGACTGGGAGGGGCCCAAATTCAATAAAAGAAGCAGGGAGGGAGGGTGTCGATCTCGTTGCTTCCTTGTGGGACAAGTAAGGACAGGATATTGTGAGAGAGCAGGTACTGTACAGCAAACAAGGTGTGGCAGGGGGAAAGGATCAGTCTTTCTGCTCTTACTTTCTGTTTGTGGCTCTGAAATTAGTGCTGGGTTGGTTTTATAAAATACAATCTCCAGGAGGCAAACTGAAAATATCTGATAATGAGTCAATGTTTTAACAAGTGTTTGGGTCAGTGTTGTTGGGTCTGTATTGATGTGTTTTTCCTCCTCTCTTTCAGTCACCTTCCTGTTGAGTTTAAACCATGGCTGATGATGAGGTTGCTGCTCTGGTGGTTGACAATGGATCTGGGATGTGTAAGGCTGGCTTTGCAGGAGATGATGCTCCCAGGGCTGTCTTTCCCTCCATCGTGGGACGCCCCCGGCACCAGGTCAGTCCTTCAACTGTTTGATTGATTGTGGTGGGTTCAGAGTCCTGATCCTTTGGGTGTGGCGCGTGGGGGTGATTGTTCTTGTAACAGAAATGTTTCAGCTTCCTCTATACAATTTGTGGGCTATAGCCTATTTCCTTCATGCTTCTGATGTGTGTTTAACCCTTGTTGATTCCTATTTTGCAGTACATGTTTGGCTGGTCAGTGTGGGACTGTGGTTGGGGGTTGAGTGGGACCATTGGAGCCAGAGAGTTTTCAGTGGATGAAATTGGTTCCCATGCTGGGGGCTTGTTCAGACCCTGCAGGTTAATTGATTGCTGTGAGGCTGAACATTGTTTCCAATCAGGAATTTTACTGCCTGACATATGGATTTACTGGTTTGTAGAATGTCATTTAGATTGTGACTTAAAGGAACATGTGGGGTAGCATCAACTAGGAACGCTGACTATCGGAGTATTCAAATTATACACCGATTGGAATCTGGAAGTTAAATTTGTGGGATGTGTCCGGCTGTAATATGGGCAATTCGTGTAGTTCCAGGTCAGCCAGGAGTTTACTCCTCTCCGAGAATTCCCTGTCTAATTCTACAATCTCAGGTCTGTTTAATCTGCAGTCTACATGCTAGATTTGGATGAAGCTATTCAGTTCCCCAATTAGCAGCTTTTTGCAGTTCTTGTGCGACAACATGTAAATTTGCAATTGCCCCACCCCCATTTCAGCGTGAAGCGCTTTTCACGCGTTTGCGACATCTCAAACCACACTGCGCCAAGAGAGGAAACGGTTTCTCTGTATCTACTCTTGGCAATCCAACCCTTGGGTGAATCTCTGTAATAATGTCCCAGGACAGCCCTCTTACCCCACCCTGCGATCCAATCTCCCTGTGCCTGTTCCAGTTTCTTTGACCTTGCAAACCAAAGCAATGAAGCCAGTTGTGTTTCTAGGTTTGTGAGATACTCGTTACTTTGTCCAGCCCAGGCTTGTGCTCCGACATTGTCTGTCCTATTCAGCTCATTGTCCCAGTTTATTCTGGTGCTGGGAGGAATGTTTTCATTCTCTTGCGTGTCATTATTGAGTGGGTTTAGTAATCTTCAAACCATGTTGGATTGGGTAATGTCCATTGCAAGACCCTCTCGGTGGTAACATTACTGATGTGTTTAGTTTGACCTGGTGGGCAAACTTTGGGGAGTTGGGAGGTATGTTACTTGCAGTGTGATTCCTAGCCTCTTGTAGACACGGGGCTGGATTCTCTGCCAGCGGTATTCTCCACAATGCCATCTGTGCACACTCTGTGGATTTCCCCATGGCACAGGGGTGCCTGCAATGGAGGAATTTCAGTTGGCAGGATGGAGGATCCCAGTGTTTCAGTTTCCGATCAGTGGATGCCTCAATGTTTTGGAGTGTAGTTACTGGTTTGCTCTTTGTTTACTGTCTTTACCTGCAGTTTGTGAATTAATCCTTTTTTTTTGTTTGTTTTGTATTCCCCACTTTCCAGGGAGTGATGGTTGGAATGGGTCAGAAAGACAGTTACGTTGGTGATGAAGCCCAGAGCAAGAGAGGCATTCTGACACTGAAATACCCAATCGAGCATGGCATTGTGACCAACTGGGATGACATGGAGAAGATCTGGCACCACACCTTCTACAATGAGCTGCGAGTGGCCCCAGAGGAGCATCCTGTTCTCCTCACAGAGGCTCCCCTCAACCCCAAAGCCAACCGGGAGAAGATGACCCAGATCATGTTCGAGACCTTCAACACGCCAGCCATGTATGTTGCCATTCAGGCTGTGCTGTCCTTGTACGCCTCTGGCCGTACAACTGGCATTGTGCTAGATTCTGGTGATGGTGTTTCCCACACTGTGCCAATCTATGAAGGGTATGCCTTGCCTCATGCCATCCTGAGGTTAGACCTGGCTGGCAGAGATCTCACTGACTATTTGATGAAGATCCTGACTGAACGTGGGTACTCCTTCACCACCACAGCAGAGAGGGAGATTGTGCGTGACATCAAGGAGAAACTTGCGTACGTAGCCCTAGATTTTGAAGCTGAGATGCAGACAGCCAGCTCCTCTTCATCCTTAGAGAAAAGCTATGAACTCCCTGATGGCCAAGTCATCACCATTGGTAATGAGCGTTTCAGGTGCCCAGAAGCCCTTTTCCAACCATCCTTCCTCGGGATGGAATCTAATGGGCTCCATGAGACCTGTTTCAATAGCATCATGAAATGTGATGTGGATATCAGGAAGGATCTGTATGCCAACATTGTCCTGTCTGGTGGGACCACCATGTACCCCGGTATTGCTGATCGGATGCAGAAGGAAATCACAGCCTTGGCTCCCAGCACAATGAAGATAAAGATCATTGCTCCTCCTGAGAGGAAGTATTCAGTGTGGATCGGAGGCTCCATCTTGGCTTCTCTCTCCACCTTCCAGCAAATGTGGATCAGTAAGCAGGAGTACGATGAGTCTGGGCCCTCCATAGTCCATCGCAAGTGCTTCTAACTTACTTGAGGCTTTGTAATTCTGCCTCTCTTTTTCAGAGGTCCTCAATTCTGCCTTTTTAGTTTCTCTCCATATTTCTCAAAGGCCTCTTGCTGCAGCTGAAAGTTTGATTTTGTAATGAGTTTATTGCTTAAAACTGTAAAATGAAATAAATGATTTTCACCTGGCTGATGTTTTGGTTGTTTCTCCAGCACCAAGTAAATTTTTCCGGAAATCAGACTGATGTCTCCATCGATTTGAAGGTTTAAATAGATTGACAAGAAACATCAGTTGACATTCTAATAGGGCTGGTGAAACCGCTCTCATTTGAGGATAATATAAATGCAGCAAACTGCAAGTAGCTATAAAGACCAATATCAGTGTTTGTTCATTCTGTTGTGAATTGCAATGTGAGGTGGGGGGGGAAACCAGTTCAACAATAATGCCAACTGAGGAATTTGACGGGTTTTGCCTTTCTCACCTAAGATTGAGGTTGTCAAGTTCAAGAAAAAGCCCAACATGGATGTGAACCAGGCCCATCACATTGAGGAGTGCTGTTAGTACTCTGGATCAGAAAGAGGCCAGTCAGGCTACTCAGTCCATGCTGGATCAGAAAGAGGCCTTTCGGCCTATTGAGTACATGCTGGATCAGAAAGAGGCTTTCAGCCTCCTGCATCCATGCTGGCACTTCAGGGAACAACTCCACATGCCCTGTTTAGTCCAATGTTATCCTGCAGTGGATGTTGGAATTGCAAACAAACAGAAAATGTTGGACAATCTCAACAGGTCTGACTGCATCTTGTGAAGAGAGAATGGAGCTAATGTTTTGAGTTTACATGACTTTGGGAAAAGGTAAAAGGCCCTTCGGCCCTCCAAGCTTGTACCAGCCATGATACCACCCTTGGCCCAAAACTATCAGCACTTTCTGTGCCTTTTTCCCATGTACCCATCCTATCCCTGTATTTGACGAGATACCTTTTGAATGTTGATGATCTGTTTCCACAACCTCCCCTGGCAATGTGTTCCAGACACTCATCACCCTCTGTTTCATTTTTTTTAAAAACACCTCTCAACCTTGTCCTATGGACCTTAAAACCTATGCCCCCTGGTAACTGACCCCTCCACCCAGGGAAAGAGTGCCTGCCCATCCACAGTATCCATTAGGGGGCATAACTATAAGATTCAGGGTGGAGATATAGGAGGGATGTCCGAGGTAGGTTATTTACTCGGAAAGTGGTTAGGGTGTGGAATGGACTGCCTGCTATGATAGTGGAGTCGGACACTTTAGGAACTTTCAAGCGGTTATTGGATAGGCAAATGAAGCACACCAGAATGACGGAGTGGGATAGCTTGATCTTGGTTTCGGACAATGCTCGGCACAACATCGAGGGCCGAAGGGCCTGTTCTGTGCTGTACTGTTCTATGTTCCGTACCCCTCATAATCTTGTGGATCTCTATCAGGTCAGTCCTCAACCTCTGTCTTCCTAATGAAAACAGTCCGAATCTATTCAGTCTTTCCACCTAGCTAACACCCTCCAAACCTGGTAACATCCTGGTAAACCTCCTCTGCACCCTCTCCAAAGCCCCCACATCCTTCTGGTTGTGTGGCGACCAGAATTGTGTGCAATATTCCAAGTGCGGCCTTACCAAGGTTCTATATAACTGCAGTATAACTTGCCAGTTTTTATACTTGATGCCCCATCCAATGAAGGCAAGCATTCCGTCTGCTTTCTTGGGCTAAAAGAAATATAAAATGGTGATGATCAAGGCGAAGGATGTTGACAGTGGCACAGAGAGATCAGGATGTGTCACTGGCAGAACCGCAGTAAGTAGTGTGGTAAAGGACTATTGGGAGCAGCTAACACATGGTCCTGGAGGGGAGGAGGGGGTGAGAACGGTGAGGAAAAAAATTGATCGATGAAAGAAATGAAGCATTATAGGAATAACAATGGGGTGGATGAGAGTTCACAACGGTGCAAGTGACAAATCCTGCAACGAATAATTCACTTTGATCCCCACAGCCCTGCCACTTTCCAGCTGCTAACCCATAAACAGGGGGTTAAGTGTTACGCTCACCCCCACCGTCAACATAGAGGCGCGCGTTTGCACAACAGCTGGGGTCCCTCGCCATTGTGGCTGCCTCGCGTATGTACAGGATGGTAGTGTTCGTCCTGAGGGCCGAGAGGGTGGTCCACTTCGCCCTGGCGAAGGGGCTCACGGTGGGCGGGACCCACGTGGTGGTGGACCCTCCGAGAGGGTCATACTCTCCAAATGATCCGCCCTACCTCCCCCCGGAGATCCTCCTCCCCCACCTCCAACTACTGCGGGGGGGGGGGGGAGGCTGTTCCCTATCAGCCCAAAGGATACCCTCCTCAGGCACATCTACCCCTTCTGGCGCCAGGCCTGGGCCGGGAATAGGTATTAGAGAGGAGATTCAAAGTCTCCGATTAAGGGGAGACTTCACGTATATTTACATTGTGGATGGCGTGCGTGCCATGCCTGCAAGAAGGTGGGGCATGGGCGAAAGAACAGCCCGACCGCTTGGTGACCACGGACACCAAGGTGCCGCGGCTGGCATTGCCTCCCCCTCCCCCTCCACTGACGTTACCACCCGACCCCCACAAGGGGACACCACGCCGTCATGGAGGAGGGAGGGCATCCATAAACTGCAAGGCCCGTAATAACGTGAGGCGGGTGCACTGATACCATGGTTGTGTTGTAATTCAACGACTGACCACTAGGAATGTCAATGGTATATAAGTGAATGTAAAGTCAGTTGAACTCAGACTGGCTGGAGAAAGCTGGAGCGAGATTGCTTGTGCATGATTTTACTGTCATTCATCTGTTGTCTTGTATATAGTTTACCCACAGTTAATGCTGATAAATCCTTTATAACTTTAGCTACAAGTGTTCTTGTAATAAAACAGGCCATCCGACCAGAACATTGGCAGCAGGGATCGGCCCCAGACGCCTCCGAGCCTGTCGGCTGAGGGAAGCCCCCTGCATCGGACCTCTGGCTGGGGGCTACTGAAAAACTTTGCCTCGTGGACACTCCACCTGATGCCCTAGCGTCGGGTACTGTGCCTGGAGTCACTACAGCATGGGTCAACACGGGCGGTGATGCGCGCAGCTCCAAGCCGGCGTGAAGGTCAGCGAAGTCGCATCCTGGGGGCAGAGTGTCGAGGGGTGGTGGGGGAGGGGGGAAGGGCTATGCTAGGGTGGAGGTTTCCTCGACACAGGCCACCCCCCCCACCCCGTAAAACGGCACCACTCCTTGGGTGGGGGGAGAAAATCATTCAGACTCCGCCGGTGCAGAGAGGTGTGCGCCCGACCTCTGGCCCCCAACATCACACCCACCCCCGCAAGAAAAACTGAAAAGGTGAAACTATATTCACCCCAGATCTGTTGCAACCCACTGACATGGCACCTCAGACGGGACTGACCGGGGACCCCCGGATATGGGCACCTCGGGACCGGGTCTGACCGGGACCCCCGGATATGGGCACCTCGGGACCGGATGTGAGTGGACCCCCGGACAGGGGCACCTCGGGACCGGGTCTGACCGGGACCCCGGATATGGGCACCTCGGGACCGGGTCTGACCGGGGACCCCCGGATATGGGCACCTCGGGACCGGATGTGAGTGGGACCCCCGGACAGGGCACCTCGGGACCGGGTGTGAGTGGGACCCACGGAGAGGGCACCTCGGGACCGGGTGTGAGTGGGACCCCCGGACAGGACACCTCGGGACCGGGTGTGAGTGGGACCCC
>NC_052155.1:3930512-3975781 GCF_902713615.1 Scyliorhinus canicula | reverse complement strand
AGTGCTTCTAAATTGCCCCGGGCTTGTAATAAAATCAGGTCCACAACTCAACCAAAAAAGTATCTCCGTATTTCTCAAAGGCCTCTTTCTGTAGCTGAATGTTTAATTTGTCGCAGATTTGTTACTTAAACTATTAAAATAAAACTCTCTGAAATAAATCATTTTCTCTTTGTGTTATTAAGCAAAGGTGTCACGTTCCCTGTTTATAATGTTGTTATCCTCTAGTGCTGCTAATTTCCTTTAAAATCACTTGTCTCCACCAAGATAAACTAATCACTCTGGATGGTGGAATTGCAAACGCCGTGCTGGACAATCACTACAGGCTTGACCACATCTGTGAAGAGAGTGTCTAACTTTTGAATTTAGAAATGGGTCAGATTTATACTGTTGAGAGGTTGTTGTAGACAAAGAAAATGTAAAGTGGCGATGATCAGGGCTAAGGATATGGATAGTGTCATGTGGGAGATCAGAATGTGTTAATGGCAGAACAAGAGGTAAGGAGTGTGTTAAAGGACAATTTGAGATGGGAACACATGATCTGGGAGGGAAGAGAATAGTGAGGGAGAAAATGGATTGATGGAAGAAATAAAACATTGTAGAGAAAAACAAAAGTGGTCTGAGGAGAGTTCACAACAGTGCAGATACTGTTTACATACAACAACCCATCCTGAAAAGGGATAATTCACTTCATATCTGTTTCAGATCAACTGTGTATAAATAACCTTCTCTGATTTATATAACTTTTTGTTTTTAAGTATTTTAAAACCATTATTTCCACCCTGGAGTGCACCCTCCTTTATGACATCAAACTCACTGTTAAAACTTTTTTATTTAAATAGAGAAGTTGTTTAAAAAGAGTAAATGGATTTGAGGAACTGGTCCCTGTGGCTGAAGGCCTACAGCCTGTTCTCTGATTGTAATCAGTATTAATAATGAGACCAGAGCAGTTTCTAGTTGTTCAACACACTAAACGTTCATCAAATTTCTTTTGAGAGCAGATTTCATCAAGAAAAGTCTTGTTTGTCAAATATCCTTTCTGCCTGGTTCAGTAAGCCCTGTGTGTTACAGACACTGCCAGGTGTCCAACACAAGGACAGCAATCAGCTTTTATTCAGCAAACTTCTGGGGAAATGTTGATTTGGAGATAATATTGGTCACTGCTCATTCGCTATCTATGGTGAAGAATGTCGGGCGTGATTCTAGAGAGGCCGATGAATGACAGGGACACGGGTGGCTCGTTAATTGTATGGAAACCGGCTTAAGTGGTGATAATTAGCAGCACGGTAGCACAGTGGGTAGCACTGATGCTTCACAGCGTCAGGGTCCCAGGTTCGATTCCTGGCTTGGGTGACTGTCAGACATTCTCCCCGTGTCTGCGTGGGTTTCCTCCGGGTGCTCTGGTTTCCTCCCAAAAGACATGCTGTTTAATTGGCCATTGTGAATCCTCCCTCCGTGTACCTGAACAGGTGCCGGAATGTGGCGACTAGGGGATTTTCGCAGTAACTTCATTGCAGTGTTAATGTAAGCCTACTTGTGACAGTAATAACAATTAATTATTCCTACTTTTTAAAAACGTGAACCTGACGGAAGAGCTTCTGTGGGGAGCCGAGGAGGGGAACAGCCATCTTTTCTGACAGGCAAAGACTCCGGGGTGTTGGGCTTACCACCCAGTGCTCAGGAGGAGGGGGGGGGGGGGGGGGGGAATGGGGATCCTCTGCAGGGGTGGGCTGCCATGGGGGGGGGGGGGGCTGCAACCGGGGGAAACTGTGCACGGCACCACTGTGCCAACCCCTAGACCGTGCGTATCCGTTCCAGGGGCAGCCCTTGCCCCACCCATAACCCCCATCGAGTGCCGAGGCCTCTGGTCACGAGGCTGAAGGTTATCGCTAATAGGGGAATTGGCAATTGTGGTTAAGTGAGCACTTCACACAACCCAAGTGGATTCCAGTGGGTGGGTGGGCCATGCAGTGTGTGGGACATGCAGTGTGTGGGAGTCATTGCCTGGCATCCCAATCACACCTTGATGGCTGGACACGGTGCCCGAACATTGTTGCCCTGCGCTCACCAGGCCATCTGGGGCTGCCCTATTTTAACATAGCCTGGTCCATCAGCTACCTTTACCCACTCCCCACCCCAGGTCTGTGACATCACCCAGGGTACTGGGACTTTCTCAGCACCATCAGGGGGTTGAGAGTAGGGGGGTGGTGATAACCCGTCACTGAGCGCCAGTGCTCGGGTCGGTGCTCCTCAATCTATGCCATAGTCTGACCCCTGCCTGTCTGCTGAGTGCCCGTTCACACCCATCACCTGTACGTGGTGTGCCCGCGGAGGGGGAGACGCCTGGAGAGATGGGCCAAGGGTTTGCAGAAGGAAGTGACCGAGGCGTCATACTGGTTGTGCTGAAGGCTGTTTAATGTGTTCTACAATTCCCTACTCTCCCAATGGTGCTGCCCCCCTCCCCCCCCCCCCCCCAATCATCCCCCTCCCCAGGTGCCCTCAGTGATCCTCAATGTGCTTTGCCTTCCGAGCTCTACCACTATATCCACGTGTTTCCCCAGGAGGCACATCTGAGGGAGGCAGCCAGCTGCTTACCACATCCTGTGGCCTTCGATGCCGCTGGTGGGCGTCCTCTGGGGCCAGAGACCCGGCTCACTTACCGGTGGTACATGCACAGCCATGCAGCCCTGTCCCCTGTGCTGGCTGCGAGACATGGCCTCATCAGAGAGGGGGAACACTGGGGAGCTGATGGCCGCCACCCCCACTCCAAGGGACGGGTCCAGGATGGCACTCAGCGCCCCCTCCTCTTCGGTGGCCATAGGGCCCTGGGTTCACCTTGGGACGGAGGGGCAGCTGGTCGACTCCTAGCTGCCCATGCATCATCTGTCTGCCAGCCCTGCCAATTTCCCCAATGTCTGCACCATTGTGTCGACTCCCTCAACGATGCTCCTCGGTGATTGGGCCATGCTCTTTAGCGCCTTGGCAATGCCCACTTGTGTCTGGGACAAGCTCTGCAGCGCCATGGCCATTCCCATCTGAGAGCAGGACCCTGGCAGTGCCCCGCAGAACCTCATCAAGTTAAGCCTGGTACTGGGTGGCATCCCCCACCGAGACCCTCAGCCATGGCCGTCACCGACTGTGCGACGCCTTGGACACCTTTACTAATGGTGCCGATGTCGTGTACCAGGCTGTCCACTGCAGTCACCACCCTAGCAGTGTTGGCCTCAGTGCCATGCAGTGCCGGCGATATATACTGTGCCTGTAGCCTCTGGGACTCCTCCAATCTCCCTCAGAATGTGCAGACCTCACCCAAACGTCTCCATCAGCTCCGGGATGAACTCTTCCAGACGCTCAGCATCAGACTGGATCCAGCTGGGTCCTGGGATTCAGCAGGCCCCCTGACTGCTGTCTCACCTGGGAGTTCCTGCCTCCACCTGATGTACATCATCAGCAGTCTGGTGCTCACCAGATTGTGCCCCTGAAGCCTGATGACTAATATTTCCCACGGAGGTGTGGTTCTCTGTGACACAATGAGGCGTCAATCTGTCATCCCCACCCTCCACCGTGTCTTTCTCAGAGCGCTCCTCCGAGGTGGTCTCCTGGGAGACTGGAGAGGGGGTGCCTGGGATGGGCCGGCGGCGTTGGCTGCAGGACATGTGGGAGAATGGAGATGTGGTTAATGGGAGGGATGGTTCAGTCAGTAAGGCAATAACAGTTTGCGTTTGACAGGTCCTCCGAGTGGACCCAATGGTTGCTCACCTCTGTGGCATCCGCCAGCCGTCGCATGGCTGACCCATCTGTCCTCGGCCACCCCAGCCACCTTCAGGGCCCGCTCCTCGAAGGAGGTGAGAATTCTTAAGTCCGGCAGTTCACCGCCCGTCTGGGCCCTCTCCTTGCGATTGTGGGACAGATTTTTCTGAGGAGACACAGAGATGGCATCATTAGCCACACGTGGTTCACAGAGGTGGGAGGCGGGATGGAGGGTTGGGGGGGAGGGGTGTGGTTGCTCACGTGGAGGTGGAATGGTCTTGGGCGGGGGTTCGGGGCCGTTGTGTGTCGACCCGGTGTAGGTCGTTGACCTTTTTCCTGCGTTGGAGGCCAGTCCTCCTTGTCACTCTGTCCAAGCTCACAGCCACCGCCACCTCGTTTCAGGCAGCACTGGCTGCCCTATGACTCGATCTCTCGAACCCGTGGGACAACAGGATATCCCTCCTGGCCTCCACCGTGTATAGGAGCCTCCCCAGCTCCACATCACCAAATCTTGGGGATGGCCTCCTGGACTCCATTGTTACGAGTTGGCTGAGTAAGTCCAGCCTAAGTGCTGCTCCACCTTGTTAGCGGGGGGCTGGCGAGCGTGGTGCCTGCCTCCACCTGACGCACTTCATTGTGGTGAGACGCCCGTGAGGCCTCGGTAAGTGGAGCAATTAATGTTGAATAGCATTGTCGGCCTCGCTGGACTGAGCGCCGGGAAGCTCACAGCAGTTCCCGCTCACTTTAGAAATCTGTCCGGAGAATCGCGCCAAAAGCTTAGTTTCATGTTAGAACCAATAACAGGGGGAGGAAGATGGTTGAGATTCTACAGGTGGTGTCAGGAGCTGGTGAGGAATATAAAGCTGGGTGTAGAAGTTGTGAGAGGCACCTCAGTGCGACATATAATAGTCCCGGGGGCTGGAACGGTAGGTACTGAGAGGATGTTTCCTCTTGTGGGAGAGTCGAGGTCCAGAGAGCATAATCTCAGAGTGAGGGGGTCACCCATTTCAGACCGAGATGAGGAGGAATTTCTTCCCTCCGAGGGTAGTGAATCTGTGGAATCCTTCACCGCAGAGAGCTGTAGAGACTGGGCCATTGAGTATGTTCAAGGCTGAGACATATAGATATCAGTAAGGGAATGAAGGGTTATGGAGATAAGGCCGGAAAGTGGAGTTGAGGATTATCATTTCAGATCAGCCATGATTTCATTGAATGGCGGAACAGACCTGATGGGCCGAATGGCTGACTCCTGTTCCTACATCTTATGGTCTTCTGTTGGGGAGGGTCCAAGCTAATTCAGCAGGAGTTTGGGCAACAACATATATGTTGCAACCCAAATGGAGGTCACGGGGTGTGGGCCATCCAGTTCCCCGTGATCTCTACCGAATGCAAAATTCCCGGGTAACAGGGTGGGCTTTCCCTATAACAAGGGCAGCCTGTGCAGTATAAAAACCCTGACCTGGGTGAAGGCCGGGCGGGACATTGCCTCCGGGACTGGAGGTATACCATGCGTACGAGGGCTGTAAGAGATTTGGAATGATGGTGTGCGAGTAACAATGATGCAGTTATGAATAACCACATGGATATATGATGTCACGACAACAGAGATCCTACTCCAGAAAAGAAGCATTTAATGTTTAACATTCCTGAGGATTCGATAAGGAAGCGAGGAAGTGGAGACAGGAGCAGCTTTGAGGAAGTGCATGAAATATTTCAATATGATATTCGAATGGAGGAAAGATAGAAAATGTAACAGTTACTCAAATTCGGAACCTCCCAAATGTTTGATTCAATGGACTGAGACAGAGACAGCCTACAGTAAACAGGCCGTGGACATTAACACCGAAAAATGACAAAATCAATGTGGGTGGGTGGGGGGTTCAAAATATCTACTGGAGCAAAGAAACAACCAAAACTAAAAGAAGTATAAAATATAGGACCAGTCCAACCAACTAGAAAAACAAAGAAAAACTAAGGCTGAATGTGGTCATTTGAGGCCATAAAGATAGAAACGTAGAAAATAGAAGCAGGAGAAGGCCATTCAGCCCTTCAAGTCTGCACCACTATTCATTCTGAGCATAGCTGATCATCCATTTCAATAGATTAATCCCATCTTCCCCCATACCTTTGATCCCCTGCGCACTAAGTGTTCAATCTAACTACTTCTTGAAAACCTACAGGGCGGGATTTTTCAGCCCACCCGTCCGTTGACCGGAAATTTCCGCCCGAGGTCAACAGGCCTTTCCATGGTCCCCGTCCTTCCCGTGGCGATCATGCAGCTGGCGGAATGAGAATCCTGCTCGCAAAGTTTTGGCCTCAACTACTTCCGGTGGTAACGAATTCCACGGGTTGATCATTCCCCGGGTGAAGAAATTTCTCCTCATCTCTGTGCTAAATGGTCTCCCTGAATCCTCAGACTGTGACCCCTGGTTCTGGACACACCCACCATCGGAAACATCCTTCCTGCAGCTACCCTGTCCAGTCCTGTTAGAATTTTATAGGTTTCTATGCGATCCCCCCTCATTCTTCTGAACTCTAGCGAATACAATCCTAACCAATTCAATCTCTCCTCATACACCAGTCCTGCCATCCCAGGAATCAGTCTGGTAAACCTTCACTGCATCCCTCTAAAGCAAGAACATCCTTCCTCAGATAAGGAGACCAAAACTGCACACAATGTTCCAGGTGTGGCCTCACCAAGGCCCTGTATAATTGCAGCAACACATCCCTGCTTCTATACTCGAAACCTCTCGCAATGAAGGCCAACATACCATGAGCCTTCTTTACCGCCTGCTGCACCCGCATGCTTACCTTCAGCGAATGGTGCACAAGGACACCCAGGTCCCACTGCACACTCCCCTCTCCCAATTTATGGCCATTCACATAATAGTCTGCCTTCTCGATTTTGCTACCAAAGTGGATAATCTCACATTTCTCCAAATTATACTGCATCTGCCATTTACCCGCCCACTCACTCAGCTTGTCCAAATCACACTGAAGGATCTCTGCATCCTCCTCACAGCTCACCCTCCCACACAACTTGCTGTCATCTGCAAATTTGGAGATATTACATTTTCCCCCTCATGTAAATTGGGGTCCCAGCACCGATCCCTGCAGCACCCTACTGCCAATTTGAAAAAGACCCTTTAATTCCTACTCTTTATTTCCTGTCTGCCACCAGTTTTCTATCCACCTCAATACACTCCCCCCAATCTCATGCCCTTTCATTTTACACACTAATCCCTTTTGTGGGACTTTGTCAAAAGCCTTCTGAAAAGTCAAGGGGCGGGATTGACCGCCGGCGGGATTCTGCGCCCAGGGATTTCCCGACGGCGTGGGGCTGCCCCACAATGGGAAACCCCATTGATGGGTAGGGGCAGAAATGTGACGTGGCGGGGTGAAGAATCCAGTCCACATGCCACATCCACTCCCCGCCCCCCTTATTAACTCTACTAGTTACATCCTCAAAGAATTCCAGTAGATTTGTCAAGTGTGATTTCCCCTTCATAAATAACATCATCACAGCAGAGAAACAGAATATTTCTTAAATGATGAGAGTTTGGGAAGTGTTGGTGTCCAAAGGGACCTGGGTTTTCTCGCTCATGGGTCACTAAACACCAGTAATCAATTCAGAAGACAAATGATGCGCCTGCCTCCATCGCAAGGGGATTTGAGAGAAGATGTCTTGCTGCAATTGTCTCGCGCCTTGATGAGAACACACCTGGAATACCGTGGACGGTTTTGGTCTCCTTATCTAAGGAAGGATATTCGTGTCATAGAGGTGGAGCAACTGAAGTTTCCCAGACTATTCCCAGGGGTAGCACAGTCGTTATCACTGCTGCCTCATAGTGCCAAGGACCGGGTTCAATTTCAGCCTTGGGTCACTGTCTGTGTGGAGTCTGTACGTTTTCCCCGTGTGTGCGTGGGTTTCCTCCGGGTGTTCCAGTTTCCTCCCACAGTCCAAAGATGTGCAGGTTAGGTGGATTGGCCATGATCAATTGCCCCTTAATGTCCAAAGACATACAGGTTAGGTGGGGTTTCAGGGATAGGGCAGGGAGTAGGCATAGGTAGGGTGCTCTTTCAGAGGGTCAGTGCAAACCCGATGGGCCGATTGGCTGTCTGCACTGCAGGGATTCTGTGATTCTATGTTCTGTTTGAATGGCAGAGCAGGCTTGCTGGGCTGAAAGGCCTACTCCTGTTCCTATCTTCTGCCCCCATCACACCATTTTGTAGAAGTGCAGTAGAGCCCTGAGCAATGTCAATCCCTCAACTCACTTTTCTAAACTAACATGACCTAGTCTTTGTCACAGTGCTGTGTGTGGGATCTTGCTCTGCATAAAGTGGCTGCTGTGATCCTGTCATTGTAACAATGACAAGACTTCAGAAGCACTTTACTGCTTGCGAAACACCTTGGGATGTTGTGAAAGGTGCTCTAGAACTGTATCAATATTCTGAGCAAAACAATCTTAGACTGGAATTGTAAAAGTTTCCGAAAAATGCCTGTTAATTTGCACAACAAGCCATTTGCAGAACAATTTCTCAACCGATTCTTGGTAACTGCACACGAACCACAGCCCACAGCAATTTCTCTGTCTCAGTGATTAAACTGAGCATTTCATGAAATGAATCAAGTTTACCATTGCCTGAGTGATCCTCCTGTTTGCTTGTTTAGGTGTACAGCAATGCTGTAGATTCACCTTCAGTTATTGAGGTTTATAAACCTCCACGTGGCAACGCTGCAACGTTGTGCCTTTTGTAAATTTCAGCTGGTCTGCGAGTTGCAACTGATCCCATTCACCCATCATCCCTTATGGCCTGACAACACCTCAAATTCTAAATTCTCCTGTCTTTAAATTCCTCCCTCCCTCTGCAACGTAACCAGCCGTACGTGCCTCTGAGATCTCTAAGCTCCTCTAATCCTGGCCTCTTGCAAATCCCCAGTTTTAATCGCTCCACCTTTGGCAGCCATGCTGTCAGCTACTGAGGGCCTGATCTCTGCGATCCCCTCCCTAAGAATCTCCAATTACTATCTCTGTGGCTTCATTGCATCAAGGCACAGTTACAGCACAGAAGGAAGCCATTTGACGTTGCTGGCCTCCCTTCATTATCCCTGGGTTCATCTGGTCCTGGTGACTTATCAACTTTATCCAATACCGCCTCCTCTTTATCGAATTTAAATCCTAGAGCTATCTCTTCATCTTCGGTAAAGATTCAGCCATGTCCTCTACCTATGTGCCTAAAACCCATTTTCGATACCTAATTGGCCCTAATCCTCCTCTTACCACTCTTTCAGATATTACCATCCTTTCAGATCTTGCTACCTCTTTATTTAAGGTTTGGTCACCTGCCCTCGTACCTCATCAAGTGGTTTGAATCAAATTTGGTTTGATGATGCTGCTCATGTTGCCTCGGGATGTTTTACCAGGTTAAGGGAGCTATTGAAATGCAAGTTGTTGTTTTTCATGTGAGGCTCTCTGTACTTCCCCTTTGTTGAGGGTTTGTAACACTCAGCAAGCCCTGTCACAATGGAGAATTCTGAAGTGTGCTGTAATTTTGTTGTTTGTGGTTCTGCTTACTTCCTCATGAACCGGTGTACTGCTGGTTCAATATCATGGCCTTATATGGTAGCATAGCAAGTCATTGGACAGGCCTAACAAGTCAGAAGACTTGAGTTCAATTTACAGAATGCAACCAAGCTGCTAAACTGTGGCCAGAATTTTCATGAAAACTACATGATTGTCATCAAAATCCAAATGGGACACTAATATCATTCAGGAAATGGACCCGGACACATCCAGCGTGGGCTAACACATGGGCCCAGTCCCACACCGTCCCGCACATCCCTTAGTTAACTCTTAACTGATCGCTGAAATGGCTAGAATTGAGAGACTCAATTGCTGCTGAACCCGAAATGAACCAGAGATTGGGCTTGATTCAGCCACCGCGTTGCGCCCAGCACGGAGCAAGTCGTGACGGGTAAATCACGGGTGTGTGGCAGGACATTAGAGCCCACGGATAGTTGGGTACTGGGCAGAATCACTGGTCTCTAGCTCCCTGGCTTATCTCTAGGGCAGCACGGTAGCACAGTGGTTAGCACTGTGGCTTCACAGCGTCAGGGTCCCAGGTTCGATTTCCCACTGGGGCACTGTCTGTGCGGAGTCTGCACGTTCTCCCCGTATCTGCGTGGGTTTCCTCCGGGTGCTCCGGTTTCCTCCCACAGTACAAAGACGTGCAGGTTAGGTGGATTGGCCATGCTAAATTGCCCTTAGTGTCCAAAAAGGTTAGGAGGGGTTATTGGGTTATGGGGATAGGGTAGAAGTGAGGGCTTAAGTGGGTGGGTGCAGACTCGATGGGCTAAATGGCCTCCTTCTGCACTGTATGTTCTATGTTTCGATGTAACACTTCTTATACAGTGGGACCACATTAGCTGTTCTCTAATCCTCTGGCACCTCCCCCAAGGCCAGAGGAGAATTAGAAATTTGGGTCAGAGCCCCTGCAATCTCCTCCCTCACCTCCCACAGCATCCTGGGGCACAATTCATCTGGACCTGGAGGAACCTGCCAATAACTCCAGTACCTTGTCACTCCCCATGGCAATTTGCTCAAGAACCTCACAATCTTTCTCCCTGGGTTCTATAATTATCTCCTCATTCTCTTGGGTGAAGATAGATGTGAAATATTCATTCATAGATCTTAGAATTTACAGTGCAGAAGGAGGCCATTCAGCCCATCGAGTCTGCACCGGCCCTTTGAAAGAGCACCCCATTTAAGCCCACACTTCCAGCCCACCCCCGTCTGTGTATGTGTGTGTGTGTCTGTGTTTGTGTGTGTGTCTGTGTCTGTGTGTGTGTGTTTGTGTGTGTCTGTGTGTGTGTCTGTATGTGTGTGCCTGTGTATGTGTGTCTGTGTGTGTGTGTCTGTGTGTCTGTGTATGTGTGTTTGTCTGTATGCGTGTGTGTGCGTGTCTGTGTGTTTGTGTGTGTGTCTGTGTGTTTGTCTGTATGTGTGTGTGTCTATGTGTGTGTGTCTGTGTGTTTGTGTGTGTGTGTGTGTGTGTGTCCGTATGTGTGTGTCTGTGTGTCTGTCTGTGTGTGTGTCTGTATATCTGTGTGTGTGTGTCTGTGTGTGTCTGTGTGTTTGTCTGTATGTGTGTGTGTCTGTGTGTGTGTGTCTGTGTGTTTGTGTCTGTGTGTGTGTCTGTGTGTCTGTATGTGTCTGTATGTGTGTGTGTCGGTGTGTTTGTCTGTATGTGTCTCTGTGTGTGTGTGTGTATCTGTGTGTGTGTGTTTGTCTGTATGTGTGTGTCTGTCTGTGTTTGTGTCTGTGTCTGTGTGTCTGTATGTGTGTCTGTATGTGTGTGTGTTTGTCTGTATGTGTGTGTGTGCGTCTGTGTGTGTGTCTGTGTGTTTGTCTGTATGTGTGTGTCTGTATGTATGTGTGTGTGTCTGTGTGTGTGTGTATGTATGTTTGTCTGTGTGTCTGTATGTGTGTGTGTGCGTCTGTGTGTGTGTCTGTATGTGTGTGTTTGTCTGTATGTGTGTGTGTCTCTGTGTGTGTCTGTATGTGTGTGTGTGTGTCTGTGTGTGTCTGTATGTGTGTGTTTGTCTGTATGTGTGTGTGTGTGTCTGTGTGTGTGTGTCTGTATGTGTGTGTTTGTCTGTATGTGTGTGTGTCTGTGTGTTTGTCTGTATGTGTGTGTGTCTGTATGTGCGTGTGTCTGTGTGTTTGTCTGTATGCGCGTGTGTCTGTGTGTTTGTCTGTATGTGTGTGTGTGTGTGTGTTTGTCTGTGTGTGTGTCTGTCTGTATGTGTGTGTTTGTCTGTGTGTGTGTGTCTGTATGTGTGTGTGCCTGTGTGTGTCTGTGTGTGTGTTTGTCTGTGTGTGTGTTTGTCTGTGTGTGTGTTTGTCTGTGTGTGTGTCTGTGTCTGTATGTGTGTGTCTGTATGTGTGTGTGCCTGTGTGTGTGTTTGTCTGTGTGTGTGTCTTGTCTGTGTGTGTGTCTGTATGTGTGTGTGTCTGTGTGTGTCTGTATGGTTGTGTGTTTGTCTGTATGTGTTGTGTCGTGTGTGTCTGTATGTGTGTGTGTCTGTGTGTGTGTTTGTCTGTATGTGTGTGTCTGTATGTGTGTGTGCCTGTGTGTGTGTTTGTCTGTGTGTGTGTCTGTGTGTGTGTCTGTGTGTAGGGAGGAGCCGGTCTTGTTGGTGAGGGATAATTCAGTGAGAATCTCCCCAAGCTCCATACAAATGCAGAAGTGTGGGTGAACTGCGATCTGGCTCGCTCCCAAACACCCGGCAGAAATCATCCAAACTCAGGGATGAATTCTATGCCAGCGGGATGAACTGCAGTGTGGGTGAACTGCGATTTGGCTCGCTCCCAAACACCCGGCAGAAATCATCCAATCTGAGGGATGAATTCTCTGCCAGCGGGATTCTCTGGCAGCTCAACCTGTCCGTGAGCTTCCTGGAGGCATGGAGGCGCTGACAGCGGGAAATCCCATTGCACAGTGGTGGGAATGGAGAATGCCGCTGTCGGTGATGGCGGTCACCGAGAAACACGAGGCTCAGAAGGCGGACAATTGATCCCCGTGGCACTTTTTGGGAAAATTGAATTAGTGTTCCATAGGTAGGAATGAGATCCTTCCATTTGTTCCTCTTCTTTCAGAACAAAGACTGATAATCACCTCAATGTAAAGCTAAATAGGAATCCTCACCCCAAGTGGGATAAAAGTTGTTTGAATGGCCAATACCTGAAACAGGAACGTGGTTGGTTGGTTAGGGAGCAGGCCATCATTCGGTTTTGTGCTCGAGATAAAGGCTGGAAGCTATCTAAACACACAGATCCATTTTAAACATCCTGAGAGACATCTTGAAATACAAACTGTTTCTGAACAGGGGGAGGCCCAGATACAACTCACAGGCTGCAAAGAGTCACCGCAGTAATGTAGAAGTGAAAACAGGAAGCTTCACTGCCAGATCCTGTCCTACTTCTTCAGTCCACCTGCAAAGGCAAACTTCAACAGCTACCACCATAGCTGCTAAACCCCCAGGCCCACAACAATATCTCAGCCAGACCAATTGAAAATCTCACCTTATATATTGTTTTCTTTATCTGCACTTTAATCTTTGTATATGTATTTTACTAAATAATTTTATCACTTTTCTTAAGTAACTTCCAGCGATAGTTTTGTAATAAACACAACTTTATCTTGTTTCAGACTAAAGCTTGTCGACTGGGTTCTTTCTAATTGAGCCATTCACAAAGCAAAATGGCACCAACACACACACTCACACTCACTCACTCACACTCACACTCACACTCCCACACACACACACTCACTCACACACACACACCCCCACACACACTCACTCACACTCCCACACACACTCATTCACTCACACACACACACACTCACACTCCCACACACACACTCCCCCCCACACACACACTCACACTCCCACACACCTCCCACACACACACACTCCCCCCCACACACACTCACTCACACTCACACTCCCACACACTCCCCCCCACACACAGTCACTCACACTCACACACACACACTCATTCACTCACACACACACACACACTCTCACTCCCACACACACACACTCCCCCCCACACACACACCTCCCACACACACACTCCCACACACACACACTCCCCCCCCCACACACACACTCCCACACACACACACTCCCACACACACTCCCACACACACACACTCACTCACACACACACTCCCACACACACTCACACACACACACACTCACACTCCCACACACACTCCCACACACACACTCCCACACACACACACTCCCCCCCACACACACACTCCCACACACACTCCCACACACACACTCCCACACACACACACTCCCCCCCCACACACACACTCCCACACACACACTCCCACACACACACACTCCCACACTCACACTCCCACACACACTCCCACACACACACTCACACTCCCACACACACTCCCACACACACACTCCCCCCCACACACTCACTCACACTCACACTCCCACACACTCACACTCACTCCCACACACACTCCCACACACACACACTCCCACACACACACACACTCACACTCCCACACATACACTCACACTCCCACACACACTCCCACACACACACACTCCCTCCCCACACACACTCACTCACACTCACCCTCCCACACACACATTCCCCCCCACAAACACACACTCACTCACACTCACACTCCCACACACACACTCATTCACTCACACTCCCACACACACTCATTCACTCACACACACTCCCCCCACACACACACACACTCACATACTCACTCCCACACACACACACACTCACTCATTCACTCACACACACATACACTCACACACACTCCCCCCCCCCATACACACACACTCACTCACACACACACTCACACACACTCCCACACACACACACTCCCACACACACACTCCCATTCACACTCCCACACATACACTCACTCACACTCACACACACACTCACTCACACACACACTCTCCCACACACACACTCCCACACATACACACTCACTCACACTCATACACTCACTCACTCACACACGCACTCACTCACACACTCTCCCCACACACACACTCCCACACACACACTCCCACACATACACACTCACTCATACTCATACACTCACTCACTCACACACACACACACTCTGCCACACACACTCCCACACACACACACACACTCACACTCATTCACACACACTCCCACACGCACTCACTCACACACACTCCCCCCCACACACACACACTCACTCCCACACACACACACACTCATTCACTCACACACACACACACACACTCACTCATTCACTCACACACACACGCACTCACACACACTCCCCCCATACACACACACTCACTCACACGCCCACTCACACACACTCCCACACACACACACTCCCACACATACACTCACGCTCACTCACACACTCACACACACACACACTCCCATACACACTCCCACACATACACTCACTCACACTCATACACTCACACTCACTCACACTCTCCCACACACACACACTCTCCCACACACACACTCCCACACACACACACACTCACACTCATTCACACACACTCCCACGCGCACTCACACACACACACACTCTCTCCCACACACACACTCCCACACACACACACACTCACACTCATTCACACACACACCCACACGCACTCACTCACACACACACACTCTCCCACACACACACTCCCACACACACACACACACTCATTCACACACACTCACACTCATTCACACACACTCCCACATGCACTCACTCACACACACTCCCACACACACACTCCCACACACACACACACACTCCCACACATACACACTCACTCACACTCATACACTCCCACACACACTCACACACACTCCCACACATACACTCACGCTCACTCACACACACACTCTCCCACACATACACTCACGCTCACTCACACACTCACACTCATTCACACACACTCCCACACGCACTCACTCACACACACTCCCACACACACACTCCCACACATACACACTCACTCACACTCATACACTCCCACACACACACTCCCACACACACACACTCTGCCACACACACTCCCACACACACACTCACACTCATTCACACACACTCCCACACGCACTCACTCACACACACTCCCACACACACACTCCCACACATACACACTCACTCACACTCATACACTCCCACACACACTCACACACACTCCCACACACACACACACACACTCCCACACATACACTCACGCTCACTCACACACACACTCATTCACACACACTCCCACACGCACTCACTCACACACACTCCCCCCACACACACACACACTCAAACACTCCCACACACACACACTCCCACACATACACTCACGCTCACTCACACACTTACACACACACACACTCCCATACACACTCCCACACATACACTCACTCACACTCATACACTCACACTCACTCACACACTCACACACACACACTCTCCCACACACACACACTCTCCCACACACACACTCCCACACACACACTCACTAACACTCATTCACACACACTCCCACACGCACTCACTCACACACACACACACACTCCCACACACACACTCCCACACACACACACACTCACACTCATTCACACACACTGCCACACACACTCACTCACACTCACACACACACACACTCTCCCACACACACACACACTCCCACACACACACTCTCCCACACACACTCCCACACACACACACTCACACTCATTCACACACACTCCCACACACACTCACTCACACTCACACACACACACACTCTCCCACACACACACACACTCCCACACACACACACTCACACTCATTCACACACACTCCCACACACACTCACTCACACTCACACACACTCTCCCACACACACACTCCCACACACACACTCCCACACACACACTCACACTCATTCACACACTCCCACACACACTCACACACACTCCCACACATACACTCACGCTCACTCACACACACACTCTCCCACACATACACTCACGCTCACTCACACACTCACACTCATTCACACACACTCCCACACGCACTCACTCACACACACTCCCACACACACACTCCCACACACTCCCACACATACACACTCACTCACACTCATACACTCCCACACACACTCACACACACTCCCACACACACACACTCTGCCACACACACTCCCACACACACACTCACACTCATTCACACACACTCCCACACGCACTCACTCACACACACTCCCACACACACACTCCCACACATACACACTCACTCACACTCATACACTCCCACACACTCACACACACTCCCACACACACACACTCCCACACATACACTCACGCTCACTCACACACACACTCATTCACACACACTCCCACACGCACTCACACACACTCCCCCCACACACACACACACTCAAACACTCCCACACACACACACTCCCACACATACACTCACGCTCACTCACACACTCACACACACACACACTCCCATACACACTCCCACACATACACTCACTCACACTCATACACTCACACTCACTCACACACTCACACACACACACTCTCCCACACACACACACTCTCCACACACACACCTCCCACACACACTCACTAACACTCATTCACACACACTCCCACACGCACTCACTCACACACACACACACACTCCCACACACACACTCCCACACACACACACTCACACTCATTCACACACACTGCCACACACACTCACTCACACTCACACACACACACACTCTCCCACACACACACACACTCCCACACACACACACTCTCCCACACACACTCCCACACACACACACTCACACTCATTCACACACACTCCCACACACACTCACTCACACTCACACGCACACACACTCTCCCACACACACACACACACTCCCACACACACACACTCACACTCATTCACACACACTCCCACACACACTCACTCACACTCACACACACTCTCCCACACACACACTCCCACACACACTCACACTCATTCACACACTCCCACACACACTCACTCACACTCACACACACACACACACTCCCACACACACACACTCACACTCATTCACACACACTCCCACACGCACTCACTCACACACTCCCACACACACTCCCACACACACTCCCACACATACACACTCACTCACACTCATACACTCCCACACACACTCACACACACTCCCACACACACACACTCTCCCACACACACTCCCACACGCACACACTCACACTCCCACACACACTCACACACACTCAAACTCACACACACACACTCACTAACTCACACACTCCCACACACTCCCACACACACTCACTCCCACACATACACACTCACGCACACACTCACACTCACTCCCACTCACACACGCACACACTCCCACACACATATTTCCACACACACTCACTCCCACACATACACACTCACGCACACACTCACACTCACTCCCACTCACACACGCACACACTCCCACACACATATTTCCACACACACTCACTCCCACACATATACACTCACACACACTCACTCACACTCACACACACTCCCCCACACATATTTCCACACACACACACTCCCACACACTCATTCACACACACACACCCACACATACACACTCACACACACTCATGCTCACTCACACTCACACACACGCACTCACACACACTCATGCTCACTCACACTTACACACACACGCACTCATGCTTACTCACACACACACACTCATGCTCACTCCACACACATACTCACACACTCCCACACAAACCCTCACACACACAAACTCTCACACTCACACTCACAAACACTCACACACGCACACTTAAAAATACTCGCAGATACACACACACAAACTCACATACACTCACACACATACATGCACACACACTTACTCACACTCACACATGCATGTACACACATACACACACGTACAGACACACTCACACACACACACATGTATACACACACACTCACATACAGACACACTCACACACAAACATGTATACACACACACTCACATGTACACGCACACACATACACACGCGCACACACCCACCCACACACATGTACACATACACACACACACATGTACACACATATATCCAACATTCATATACACACATACATATACATACGTACACACACACATATACATATACACACACGCAAACACACACACATATACATATACACACACACAAACACACGCATGCACACACACATACGTATGCACACACATACAATTACACATACCCATTAGCACTATAATCTGTGTGCTTTACACAATGTCTATATATTTACATTGTGTATTTATCGTACGTCCTATGTTTCATTTTTAAAAATTCATTTATGGGATGAGTGTGGCTGGTTAGGCCAGCATTTATTGTCCATCCTTAGCTGCCCTTCAGAAGGTGGTGGTGAGCTGCCTTCCTGAACCGCTGCAGTCCTTGAGGTGTAGGTACACCCACTGTGCTGTTAGGGAGGTGGTTCCAGGATGTTGCCCCAGCGACAGTGAAGGAACGGCCGATATATTTCCCAGTCAGGGTGGGGAGTGACTTGGAGGGGAACCTCCAGGTGGTGGGGGTCCCGGGTATCTGCTGCTCTTGTCCTTCTAGATGGTAGTGATCGTGGGTTTGGAAGGTGCTGTCAAAGGAACCTTGGTGAGTTGCTGCAGATTCCTGTAGATGGTACACACGGCTGTCATTATTCGTCAGTGGTGGAGGGTTTGAATGTTTGTGGACGAGGGAGCAATCAAGCGGGGCCTCTTTGTCCTGGATAGTGTCGAGATTGTGTTGTTGGAGCTGCACTCATCCAGGGAAGTGGAGAGTATTCCATTGCACTCCTGACTTGCACCTTGGAGATGGTGGTCAGGCTGTGGGGGCAGAGGGGAGGGTCATAAGGCGGAGTTACCCGCCATAGGATTCCTAGCCATTGATCTGCTCTGGTAGCAGAGCTCCAGTATTACTATGACTAGACCAGTTCAGTTTCTGATCAATGGTAACCCCCAGAATGTTGATTGTGGGGGATTCATAGAACATAGAACACTACAGCGCAGTACGGGCCCTTCGGCCCTCGATGTTGCGCCGACCCGTGAAACCATCTGAAGCCTATCTGACCTACACTATTCCATGTTCATCCATATGTCTATCCAGTGACCACTTAAATGCCTTAAATTTGTCGAGTCTACTACTGTTGCGGGCAGGGCATTCCACACCCCTACTACTCTCTGAGTAAAGAAACTGCCTCTGATATCTGTCCTATATCTACCACCCCTCAATTTAAAGCTATGTCCCCTCGTGTTGGTCATCACCATCCGAGGAAAAAGACTCTCACTGTCCACCCTATCTAACCCTCTGACTATCTTATATGTCTCTATTAAGTCACCTCTCAGCCTTCTCCTCTCTAACGAAAACAACCTCAAGTCCCTGAGCCTTTCCTCGTAAGACCTTCCCTCCATACCAGGCAACATCCTAGTAAATCTCCTCTGAACCCTTTCCAAAGCTTCCACATCCTTCCTATAATGTGGTGACCAGAACTGCACGCAGTACTCCAGGTGCGGCCGCACCAGAGTTTTGTACAGCTGCAGCATGACCTCATGGCTCCGAAACTCAATCCCCCTACTGATAAAGGCTAGCACACCATATGCCTTCTTAACAGCCCTATTAGCCTGGGTGGCAACTTTCAGGGATTTATGTACCTCGATGCCGAGATCTCTCTGTTCATCTACACTACCAAGAATCTTGCCATTAGCCCAGTACTCTGCATTCCTGTTACTCCTTCCAAAGTGAACCACCTCACACTTTTCCGCATTAAACTCCATCTGCCACCTCTCAGCCCAGCTCTGCAGCTTATCTATGTCCCTCTGTAACCTATAACATCCTTCAGCACTATCCACAACTCCACCAACCTTTGTGTCATCTGCAAATTTACTAACCCATCCTTCTACACCCTCTTCCAGGTCATTTATAAAAATGACAAACAGCAGTGGCCCCAAAACAGATCCTTGCGGTACACCACTAGTAACTGAACTCCAGGATGAACATTTGCCATCAACCACCACCCTCTGTCTTCTTTCAGCTAGCCAATTACTGATCCAAACCGCTAAATCACCTTCAATCCCATACTTCCTTATTTTCTGCAATAGCCTACTGTGGGGAACCTTATCAAACGCCTTACTGAAATCCATATACACCACATCAACCGCTTTATCCTCATCCACCTGTTTGGTCACCTTCTCAAAGAACTCAATAAGGTTTGTGAGGCATGACCTACCCTTCACAAAACCGTGTTGAGTATCGCTAATCAACTTGTTCTATTCAAGATGATTATAAACCCTATCTCTTATAACCTTTTCCAACATTTTACCCACAACCGAAATAAGGCTCACAGGTCTATAATTACCAGGCTTGTCTCTAGTCCCCTTCTTGAACAAGGGGACAACATTTGCTATCCTCCAGTCTTCTGGCACTATTCCTGTCGACAAAGACGACATAAAGATCAAGGACAAAGGCTCTGCAATCTCCTCCCTGGCTTCCCAGAGAATCCTAGGATAAATCCCATCTGGCCCAGGGGACTTATCTATTTTTACACTTCCCAAAATTGCTAACACCTCCTCCTTGTGAACCTCAATCCCATCTAGCCTGGTCGACTGTACCTGAGTATTCTCCTCGACAACATTGTCTTTCTCCAGTGTAAACACTGACGAAAAATATCCATTTAACGCTTCCCCTATCTCCTCTGATTCCACACACAACTACTATCCTTGATTGGCCCTAGTCTCACTCTAGTCATTCTTTTGTTCCTGATATACCTATAGAAAGCCTTAGGGTTTTCCTTGTTATTGAGGGGAACGACCACAGGGGATCCCTGCACTGCCTGCCGGTTCCCTCTCGTTCCCCTGACGGTAACCCATCTACCTTCTTCTTTTACCTGAGGTGTGACTACCTCCCTATAACTCCTCTCAATAACCCCCTCCGCCTCCTGAATGATCCGAAGTTCATCCATCTCCAGCTCTAATTCCCTAATGCGGTTCTCGAGGAGCTGGAGTTGGGTGCACTTCCCGCAGATGTAGCCAGCAGGGACACTCGAGGTGACCCTTACTTGCCACATTCTGCAGGATGAACATTCAACTGCCCTAGCCTCCATTCCCACTGAACTAACTTCCCAACTACTGAAAACTAAAAATTATTTTTTTTTAAACTTGTTAGTTTAGCAATCCGACAGACAGAACTTGTTTTTTGGTTAGAGGAGAAAGATGAGTGGGAGATATTACGCAAGTAGTGTTTCGGGTAAAGCTGTCACTCGAGAACAGCCCCTTCACAAACCACCTTCAACTTACACTGACCGCACTGCACATACGCAAATCTCCCCGGAACAGCCAATCAGAAGCTCTGCTCTGCTGCCCTCTGCTGGATGCTTGCCTTCACTCGAACTCCTCGGGTCACTTGCTCAGGTACACCTTCAACTTACGCTGACCGCACTGAACGTATGCAAATCTCCCCGGAACAGCCAATCAGAAGCTCTGCACTGCTGCGCTCTGCTGGATCAGTGATGGTAATGCCATTGAATGTCATGGGGCGATGATTAGATCCTCTCCTGTAGGAGATGGCCATTGCCTGGCACTTATGTGGCACAAATGTAACTTTCCACTTGTCAGCCCCAAGCCTGGATATTGTCCAGGTCTCGCTGCATTTGGACACGGACTGCTTCATTATCTGAGGAGTCGCAAATGGTGCTGAACATTGTGCAGTCATCAGCAAACATTCCCATTTCTGACCATATGATGGAAGGGAAGTCATTGATGAAGCAGCTGAAGATGGTTGGGCCAAGGACACTCCCTGAGGAACTGCTGCAGTGATGTCCTGGAGCTGAGATGATTGATCTCCAACCACCACAACCATTTTCCTTTGTGCCGGGTTTGACTCCAACCAGCGGAAGTTTTCCCCCTGATTCCCATTGACTCCAGTTTAGCTCGGGCTCCTTGATGCCATATTTGGTCAACTGCTGCCTTGATGTCTAAGGACAGTCACTCTATCTCAAGGCTGTAATGAGGTCAGGAGCTGAGTGACCCTGGTAGAACCCAAACTGAGTGTCCGTGAGCAGGTTATTGCTGAGTAAGTGCTGCTTGATAGCACTGTTAATGACTCCTTACATCACTTTACTGATGATGGAGAGTAGACTGATGGGGCGGTAATTGGCTGGGTTGGATTTGTCCTGTTTCTTGTGTGCAGGACACACCTGGGCAATTTTCCACATTGCCGGGTAAATGCCAGTGTTCTAGCTGTACTGGAACAGCTTGGCTAGGGGTGTATGGAACGACCTGTCTGGACTGTATGCAGAACAATCTCGGTACACATGACAATAAATTCAAATCTAATCTAAATACATACACACATGCACAATAGCACCCTGGTTATCACAATGGCTTCACAGCGCCAAGGTCCCAGGTTCGATTCCCGGCTTAGGTCACTGTCTGCGGAATATGCACGTTCTCCCCGTGTCTGTGTGGGTTTCCTCCGGATGCTCCGTTTTCCTCCCACATGTCCGAAAAGACGTGCTATTAGGTCATTTGGACATTCTGAATTCTCCCTCTGTGTACCCGAAACAGGTGCCGAAATGTGGCGACTAGGGGCTTTTCACAGTAACTTCATTGCAGTGTTAATGTAAGCCGACTTGTGACAATAAAGATTATTATTATACACACACACATGCACACACATACACATATGCACACAAATGCGCACATATGCACACACGCACACATGAACACACACCTCCCTGGCCCTACGCTCATCCCTGAAGCATCTCGACGACAAGGACTCCTACGTCAGACTCCTATTTATTGACTACAGCTCCGCCTTCAACACCATAATCCTAGCCAAGCTCATATCAAAGCTCCAAAACCTAAGACTTGGCTCCTCCCTCTGCAACTGGATCCTCGACTTTCTGACCCACAGACCACAATCAGTATAATGAACAACAACACCTCCTCCATGATAGTCCTCAATATCGGGGCCCCGCAAGGCTGCAGACTTAGCCCTCTACCATACTTCCTAAACAAACTCGATCGTGTGGCAAAATTCGGCTCCAACTCCATCTACAAGTTTGCTGATTACAGAACCGTTATGTGTTGGATCTCGAACAACGATGAGTCAGAATACAGGAGGGAGATAGAGAATCTCCTGGAGTGGTGCAGCGACAACAATCTCTCCCTCAATTTCAGTAAAACTAAAGAGCTGGTCATTGACTTCAGGAAGTACTGTACACACCCCGGTCAGCATCAATGGGGCCGAGATGGAGATGGTTAGCAGTTTCAAATTCCTAGGTGTGCACATCACCAACAATCTGTTCTGGTCCACCCACGTCGACGCTACCACCCAGAAAGCACAACAGCGCCTATACTTCCTCAGTAAACTAAGGAAATTCGGCATGTCCACATTAACCCTTACCAACTTTTACAGATGCACCATAGAAAGCATCCTATCTGGCTGCATCACAGCCTGGTATGGCAACTGCTCGGCCCAGGACCGCAAGAAACTTCAGAGAGTCGTGAATACCGCCCAGTCCATCACACAAACCTACCTCCCATCCATTGACTCTGTCTACACCTCCCACTGCCTGGGGAAAGTGGGCAGCATAATCAAAGACCCCTCCCACCCAGCAGAAGATACAAAAGTCTGAGAACACGCCTAACAGATTCATAAAACAGCTTCTCCCGCTCTTACCAGACTCCTGAGTGACGCTCTTGTGGACTGAGCTGATCTTTTCATACATCGTCTCTACTGAGTAGTACTGCACTCTGTATGCTTCACCCAATGTCTATGTCAATGTATTTGCATTGTGTATTTATCATGTGACATATGTCTTTCATGTATGGAACGATCTGCCTGGACTGTACACAGAATACTTTTCACTGTGCCTCCCCACATGTGTGACAATAAATCTAAAATCTAATTCAAAAGATCCATAATGGGCGGCACAGTAGCACAGTGGTTAGCACTGTTGCTTCACAGCACCGGGGACCAGGGATCGATTCCCGGCTTGGGTCACTGTCTGTGCGGAGTCTGCACGTTCTCCCCGGGTCTGTGTGGGTTCCCTCCGGGGGCTCCTGTTTCCTCCCACAAGTCCCGAAAGACGTGCTTGTTAGGTGAAGTGAACATGCTGAATTCTCCCTCCGTGTACCTGAACAGGCGCCAGAGTTTGGTGACTGGGGGGGATTTTCACATTAACTTCACTGCAGTGTTAATGTAAGTCTACTTGTGACAATAAAGATTATGAAAATATATATTAAAAAATAGTCCTTGCCCATCTGAAATGTACAAAAGCCAACATAATCCGTGAAACGCACCTGAGGCAGAAGAACCGACTGTCGGTAAGAAAGCGCTGGCTGGGATGTGGGGGACCTTCAACTTCATTTTGAGGTCTGAATGGGGTTCCACTGCACGTTATAAACATGTACGCTCCGAACTGTGATGACGCGGACTTGTTTAAAAAGACCATGGCGGAAATCGCCGACATAGTCACACACCGACTAATGATGGGGGAGACTGTATTCCGGATCCATGAATGGACAGATCAAAGCCCAAATCGGGGAAAAAGTCAAACATGGCACAGGAACTAGGAGTGTTCATGGAACAGATGTGGGCACCCAGGGGAGAAGGAGGTCTCCTTCTTCTCCCAGGAACACAGGGTCTACACCAGGATCGACTGCTTCCTTGTTGGGGAAGTGGTGCTTCCCGGAGTGGTGGAGCGGAATACTCCACAATCGTAATCTCCGACAATGCTCCATACTACGTGGCCATGAGGTTGGCGAAAGGCAGCGCCCAGTGCCCCCCATGGAGGTTGAACAGTGCCCTCCTTGCTGATGAGGTGTAAAGTTATCAGAAGCCATAGACGAGTAGGTTACCAAAAGCAGAATGGGGCGGTCTCATCCTTCACGTTCTGGGAGGCACTGAAGGCAGTGATACGAGGCAAAATTATTCTGTACAAAGTGCTGAGAGACAGGGAAGAGAGGGTAGCGAGGCAACAACTGGAGGTGGACCAATGATACGCCACGTCCCCACGGCGAACTACTGGCGGAGAGGAAAAAGTTACAAATGGACTTTGACCTGCTCTCCATGAGGAAAGCAGTGAACCAACTCTGCCAGGCACGGAGGGACTGTGTACGAACACGGAGACAAAGCCAGCTGAGGAAGCAGTGAACCAACTCTGCCAGGCACGGAGGGACTGTGTACGAAGATGGAGACAAAGCCAGCTGAGGAAGCAGTGAACCCACTCCGCCAGGCACGGAGGGACTCTGTACGAACACGGAGACAAAGCCAGCTGAGGCAGCAAGTACACCAACTCCGCCAGGCACGGGGGGGGGACTCTACGAACACGGAGACAAAGCCAGCTGAGGAAGCAATACACCAACTCCGCCAGGCACGGAGGGACTGTGTTACGAAGATGGAGACAAAACCAGCTGAGGAAGCAGTGAACCAACTCTGCCAGGCACGGAGGGACTGTGTACGAAGGTGGAGACAAAGCTAGCCGAGGAACATAGAACATAGAACATAGAACAGTACAGCACAGAACAGGCCCTTCGGCCCTCAATGTTGTGCCGAGCCATGATCACCCTACTCAAACCCACGTATCCACCCTATACCCGTAACCCAACAACCCCCCCCTTAACCTTACTTTTATTAGGACACTACGGGCAATTTAGCATGGCCAATCCACCTAACCCGCACATCTTTGGACTGTGGGAGGAAACCGGAGCACCCGGAGGAAACCCACGCACACAGGGGGAGGACGTGCAGACTCCACACAGACAGTGACCCAGCCGGGAATCGAACCTGGGACCCTGGAGCTGTGAAGCATTTATGCTAACCACCATGCTACCCTGCTGTTCCCACTCCGCCAGGCACGGGGGGACTCTGTACGAAGATGGAGACAAAGCCAGCTGAGGAAGCAGTACACCAACTCCGCCAGGCACGGAGGGACTCTGTACGGAGATGGAGACAAAGCCAGCTGAGGAAGCAGTACACCAACTCCGCCAGGCACGGAGGGACTCTGTACGGAGATGGAGACAAAGCCAGCTGAGGGAGCAGTGAACCCACTCCGCCAGGCACGGGGGGGTTGACTCTGTACGAACACGGAGACAAAGCCAGCTGAGGGAGCAGTACACCAACTCCGCCAGGCACGGAGGGACTCTGTACGGAGATGGAGACAAAGCCAGCTGAGGGAGCAGTGAACCCACTCCGCCAGGCACGGGGGGGGGGGACTCTGTACGAACACGGAGACAAAGCCAGCTGAGGGAGCAGTACACCAACTCCGCCAGGCACGGGGGGGGGGTACTCTGTACGAACACGGAGACAAAGCCAGCTGAGGGAGCAGTACACCAACTCCGCCAGGCACGGGGGGGGGTACTCTGTACGAACACGGAGACAAAGCCAGCTGAGGAAGCAGTACACCAACTCCGCCAGGGAGGGGGGGGGGGGGGGAGACTCTGTACGAAGATGGAGACAAAGCCAGCTGAGGAAGCAGTGAACCCACTCCGCCAGGCACGGGGGGGGGGGACTCTGTACGAACACGGAGACAAAGCCAGCTGAGGGAGCAGTGCACCCACTCCGCCAGGCACGGGGGGGACGACTCTGTACGAACACGGAGACAAAGCCAGCTGAGGGAGCAGTACACCAACTCCGCCAGGCACGGGGGGGGGGGGGGGGGGGGGGGACTCTGTATGAACACGGAGACAAAGCCAGCTGAGGAAGCAGGCAGACACCTGGAATATAGCACCTGGAAATTAAAAACGACAGACTAGTAGCGAGCTATAAAAAAATCAACGGAGCCTTTGAGGTCTTCTACCGGGGCCCACACACATCCGAGCCCCATGAGGGGGACTCAGGGATTAAACAGTTCCTCGATGGACAGGACATGCTGGTCGTGGGTGAAGATCGGAAACATTTCCTGGTAGCAACATGTGAACTGGGAGAGGTCATGGAGAGTATCAGTTCCATGCAGGCAGAGAAGGTGCTGGGGTCAGATGGATTCCCGGTGAACTTCTACAAAGCATTTGCGCCAGCACTTGCCCCGTACCTGCGGTAGATGTTCGCAGACTCGCTGGTAAGGAGCTCCCTGCCACCAACACTGGCACAAGCCTCAATATCGCTGATACCCAAAACAGACAAAGGCCTGAAAGAGTGCGGGTCCCACAGGCCCAACTCACTGCTCAAAGAACAAAGAAAAGTACAGCACAGGAACAGGCCCTTCAGCCCTCCAAGCCTGTGCCGACCATGCTGCCCATCCTATTCATGTATTTGCCAAGATGCCCCTCAAACGTCACTATCGTCCCTGCTTCCACCAGGTGCCCACTACCCTCTGTGTAAAACACTTACCTCGTACACCTCTTCTAAACCTTGCTCCTCACACCTTAAACCTATGCCCCCTACTTATTGACCCCTCTACCCTGAGTAAAAGTCTCTGACTATCCACTCTGTCTATGCCCTTCATAATTTTGTAGACCTCTATCCGGTCGCCCCTCAACCTCCTTCGTTCCAGTGAGAACAAACCAAGTTTATTCAACCTCTCCTCATAGCTAATGCCCTCCATACCAGGCAACATCCTGGTAAATCTCTTCTGAACCCTCTCTAAAGCCTCCACATCCTTCTGGGAGTGTGGCTACCAGAATAGAACACTATACTCCAAGTGTGGCCTAACTAAGCTTCTATACAGCTGCAACATGACTTGCCAATTCTGATACTCAATGCCCCAGCCAATGAAGGCAAGCATGCCCTATGCCTTCTTGACTACCTTCTCCACCTGTGTTGCCCCTTTCAGTGACCTGTGGACCTGTACACCTAGATCTCTCTGACTGTCAATAGTCTTGAGGGATCTACCATTTACTGTATATTCCCTACCTGCATTAGACCTTCCAAAATGCATTACCTCACATTTGTCCGGATTAAACTCCATCTGCCATCTCTCCGTCCAAGTCTCCAAACGATCTAAATCCTGCTGTGTCCTCTGACAGTCCTCATCGCTATCCGTAATTCCACCGACCTTTGTGTCGTCTGCAAAATTAGCAATCAGACCAGTTACATTTTCCTCCAAATCATTTATATATACTACGAACAGCAAAGGTCCCAGCACTGATCCCTGCGGAACACCACTAGTCACAGCCCTCCAATCAGAAAAGCACCCTTTCATTGCTACTCTCTGCCTTCTATGACCTAGCCAGTTCTGTATTCATCTTGCCAGCTCAGCCCTGATCCCGTGTGACTTCATCTTTTGTACCAGTCTGCCATGAGGGACCCTTATCAAAGGCCTTACTGAAATCCATATAGACAACATCCACTGCCCTACCTGCATCAATCATCTTTGTGACCTCCTCGAAAAACTCTATCAAGTTAGCGAGACACGACCTCCCCTTCACAAAACCGTGCTGCCTCTCGCTAATACGTCCATTTGCTTCCAAATGGGAGTAGATCTTGTCTCGAAGAATTCTCTCCAGTAATTTCCCTACCACTGACGTAAGGCTTACCGGCTTGTAGTTCCCTGGATTATCCTTCTTAAACAAAGGAACAACATCGGCTATTCTCCAGTCCTCCGAGACATCGCCTGAAGACAGTGAGGATCCAAAGATTTCTGTCAAGGCCTCAGCAATTTCCTCTCTAGCCTCCTTCAGTATTCTGGGGTAGATTCCATCAGGCCCTGGGGACTTATCTACCTTAATATTTTTCAAGATGCCCAACACCTCGCCTTTTTGGATCTCAATGTGACCCAGGCTATCTACACACCCTTCTCCAGACTCAGCATCCACCAATTCCTTCTCTTTGGTGAATACTGATGCAAAGTATTCATTTAGTACCTCGTCCATTTATTCTGGCTCCACATATAGATTCCCCTCCCTGTCCTTCAGTGGGCCAATCCTTTCCCTGGCTACCCTCTTGCTTTCTATGTACATGTAAAAAGCCTTGGGATTTTCCTTAACCCTATTTGCCAATGACTTTTCATGACTCCTTTTAGCCCTCCTGACTCCTTGCTTAAGTTCCTTCCTACTTTCCTTATATTCCACACAGGCTTCTTCTGTTCCCAGCCTTCTAGCCCTGACAAATGCCTCCTTTTTCTTTTTGACGAGACCTATAATATCTCTCGTTATCCAAGGTTCCCGAAATTTGCTGTATTTATCCTTCTGCACAGGAACATGCCGGTCCTGAATTCCTTACAACTGACATTTGAAAGCCTCCCACATTTCAGATGTCAGATTGGATAGCGGCTGGTTTAGCACAGGGCTAAATCGCTGGCTTTTAAAGCAGACCAGGGCAGGCCACGGCTCAATTCCCATACCGGCCTCCCCGAACAGGTGCCGGAATGTGGCGACTAGGGGCTTTTTACAGTAACTTCATTTGAAGCCTACTCGTGACAATAAGCAATTTTAATTTCATTTCATTTTCATGTTGATTTACCCTCAAACATCCGACCCTAATCTAGGTTCTTCAGTTCCCGCCTAATATTGTTATAATTAGCCTTCCCCCAATATGGATGTGAAGACCTTGGCCAGGTGGCTGGAGAACCGCGGAGTTGGAGGTAGTCGCGGAAGACCATACCGACTTTGTCAAGAGCAGGCAGCTAACATCAAACATCAGGTGCCTGCTGAACGTGATAATGACCTCATCCAGGGAGGGAACAGCAGAGGTCACCATCTCCCTCGACCCAGAAAAGGCCTTCGACAGAGTTGAATGGAAGTACCTCATAATGGTACTGGAACGGTTTGGGTTTGGGCCAGGGTTGACCTCCTGGGTGAAACTACTGTACAGCGCACCCGCGGGGGTGGGTGCGCTGCCGGCAGGCCAGAGGGTCCCGCTGACGGAGAATCCCATTGGTGATCTTCCCTGTAGACCCCTCAAGGGGGAGAGGCACACGTAGAAGAGCGAGGAGAGGACACGAAAAGTCGTTGGCGGATAGGATCAAGGGAAACCCTAAGGCTTTCTATAGGTATATCAGGAACAAAAGAATGACTAGAGTAAGATTAGGGCCAATCAAGGATAGTAGTGGAAAGTTGTGTGTGGAATCAGAGGAGATAGGGGAAGCGTTAAATGGATATTTTTTGTCAGTGTTTACACTGGAGAAAGACAATGTTGTCGAGGAGAATACTCAGGTACAGTCGACCAGACTAGATGGGATTTTGGAAAATTTTGGAAAATGTCAAAATAGATAAGTCCCCTGGGCCAGATGGGATTTATCCTAGGATTCTCTGGGAAGCCAGGGAGGAGATTGCAGAGCCTTTGTCCTTGATCTTTATGTCGTCTTTGTCAACAGGAATAGTGCCGGAAGACTGGAGGATAGCAAATGTTGTCCCCTTGTTCAAGAAGGGGAGTAGAGACAACCCTGGTAATTATAGACCTGTGAGCCTTACTTCGGTTGTGGGTAAAATGTTGGAAAAGGTTATAAGAGATAGGGTTTATAATCATCTTGAAAAGAACAAGTTGATTAGCGATAGTCAACACGGTTTTGTGAAGGGTAGGTCATGTCTCACAAACCTTATTGAGTTTTTTGAGAAGGTGACCAAACAGGTGGATGAGGGTAAAGCGGTTGATGTGGTGTATATGGATTTCAGTAAGGCGTTTGATAAAGTTCCCCACGGTAGGCTATTGCAGAAAATAAGGAAGTATGGGATTGAAGGTGATTTAGCGGTTTGGATCAGTAATTGGCTAGCTGAAAGAAGACAGAGGGTGGTGGTTGATTGCAAATGTTCATCCTGGAGTTCAGTTACTAGTGGTGTACCGCAAGGATCTGTTTTGGGGCCACTGCTGTTTGTCATTTTTATAAATGACCTGGAAGAGGGTGTAGAAGGATGGGTTAGTAAATTTGCAGATGACACAAAGGTCGGTGGAGTTGTGGATAGTGCTGAAGGATGTTATAGGATATAGAGGGACATAGATAAGCTGCAGAGCTGGTCTGAGAGGTGGCAGATGGAGTTTAATGCGGAAAAGTGTGAGGTGGTTCACTTTGGAAGGAGTAACAGGAATGCAGAGTACTGGGCTAATGGCAAGATTCTTGGTAGTGTAGATGAACAGAGAGATCTCGGCATCCAGGTACATAAATCCCTGAAAGTTGCCACCCAGGTTAATAGGGCTGTTAAGAAGGCATATGGTGTGCTAGCCTTTATCAGCAGGGGGATTGAGTTTCGGAGCCACGAGGTCATGCTGCAGCTGTACATAACTCTGGTGCGGCCGCACCTGGAGTACTGCGTGCAGTTCTGGTCACCACATTATAGGAAGGATGTGGAAGCTTTGGAAAGGGTTCAGAGGAGATTTACTAGGATGTTGCCTGGTATGGAGGGAAAGTCTTACGAGGAAAGGCTCAGGGACTTGAGGTTGTTTTCGTTAGAGAGGAGAAGGCTGAGAGGTGACTTAATGGAGACATATAAGATAGTAAGAGGGTTAGATAGGGTGGACAGTGAGAGTCTTTTTCCTCGGATGGTGACGACCAACACGAGGGGACATAGCTTTAAATTGAGGGGTGATAGATATAGGACAGATGTCAGAGGCAGTTTCTTTACTCAGAGAGTAGTAGGGGTGTGGAACGCCCTGCCTGCAACAGTAGTAGACTCGCCAACTTTAAGGGCATTTAAGTGGTCACTGGATAGACATATAGATGAAAATGGAATAGTGTAGGTCAGATAGGCTTCAGATGGTTTCGCGGGTCGGCGCAACATCGAGGGCCGAAGGGCCCGTACTGCGCTGTAATGTTCTATGTTCTAGTGAGACAAAACAAATTGGGCTACCTGGGGATGCAAACAGCCCACCACTGGAAACGGTTCCACAAATGAAACCTGAGTCTGGTGGTGGAAGTAAAAATGGAGCTGCAGAGGTGGGGCCCACTCCCCACTCCCCCTGGCAGGAGAGTGAACGGAATGCCCAGGTTCCTCTTCCTGTTCAGATCCTTCCTGATCTACACCCCCAATTCCTTCTTTAAAAGGTGGACAAACTAATCTTTCTGTTTGTGTGTGTGGGGGAGGGGGTCGGGGGGGGGGGGGGGGGGGGGGGGGGAAGCACCCGAACATCCAAAAAAGGGTCCTAAAAAGGAGAAGGATGGGAGGCCTGGTCCTCCCAAACTGACAGTTCTACCTCTGGTCGGCCACTTCAGAATGATTGAGGGGATGGCTGCAGGAACCGGGAACAGATTGACTTGGAAGGAGAAGGGTTACTGCATAGGGACGTCCCTCCAAGAATGGCTGCAGGACACCACTCCCAGAATGCTTCACTGTGACGCTGACTGCGAGGACACCGTTCCCAGTCTGCTTCACTGTGACGCTGACTACAGGACACTGTTGACTGACTGCTTCACTGTGATACTGACTGCTGGACACCGTTCCCCAGACTGCTTCACTGTGACACTGACTGCGAGGACACCGTTCCCAGACTGCTTCACTGTGACGCTGACTGCGAGGACACCGTTCCCAGACTGCTTCACTGTGACGCTGACTGCGAGTACACCATTCCCAGACTGCTTCACTGTGACTCTGACTACAGAACACCATTCCCAAACTGCTTCACTGTGACGCTGACTGCGAGGACACCGTTCCCAGACTGCTTCACTGTGACTCTGACTGTGAGGACACCGTTCCCAGACTGCTTCACTGTGACTCTGACTACAGAACACCATTCCCAAACTGCTTCACTGTAACGCTGACTGCAGGACACCGTTCCCAGACTGCTTCACTGTGACACTGACTGCGAGGACACCGTTCCCAGACTGCTTCACTGTGACCCTGACTGCGAGGACACCATTCCCAAACTGCTTCACTGCGATGCTGACTGCAGGACACCGTTCCCAGACTGCTTCACTGTGACACTGACTGCGAGGACACCGTTCCCAGGCTGCTACACTGTGACACTGACTGCGAGGGCACCGTTCCCAGACTGCTTCACTGTGACGCTGACTGCGAGGACACCGTTCCCAGACTGCTTCATTGTGACTCTGACTGCAGGACACTGTTTCCAGACTGCTTCACTGTGACACTGACTGCAGGACACTGTTCCCAGGCTGCTTCACTGTGACTCTGACTGCAGGACACTATTCCCAGACTGCTTCACTGTGATTCTGACTGCGAGGACACCGTTCCCAGACTGCTTCACTGTGACACTGACTGTGAGTACACTGTTCCCAGACTGCTTCACTGTGCCGCTGACTGCAGGACATCGTTCCCAGACTGCTTCACTGTGCCGCTGACTGCAGGACACCATTCCCAGACTGCTTCACTGTGACGCTGACTTCGAGGACACTCTTCCCACACTGCTTCACTGTGACGCTGACTGCGAGGACACCGTTCCCAGACTGCTTCACTGTGACGCTGACTGCAGGACACTGTTTCCAGACTGCTTCACTGTGACACTGACTGCAGGACACTGTTCCCAGGCTGCTTCACTGTGACTCTGACTGCAGGACACTATTCCCAGACTGCTTCACTGTGATTCTGACTGCGAGGACACCGTTCCCAGACTGCTTCACTGTGACACTGACTGTGAGTACACTGTTCCCAGACTGCTTCACTGTGTCACTGACTGCAGGACACTCTTCCCAGACTGCTTCACTGTGACGCTGACTGCGAGGACACTGTTCCCAGGCTGCTTTACTGTGACACTGATTGCAGGACACTGTTCCCAGACTGCTTCACTGTGACACTGACTGCGAGGACACTGTTCCCAGACTGCTTCATTGTGACACTGACTGCGGAGGGACACCGCTCCCGGACTGCTTCACTATGACACTGACTGTGAGAACACTGTTCCCAGAATGCTTCACTGTGACGCTGACTGCGAGGACACTGTTCCCAGTACTGCTTCACTGTGTCACTGACTGCAGGACACCATTCCCAGGCTGCTTCACTGTGACGCTGACTGCGAGGACACCGTTCCCAGGCTGCTTCACTGTGACGCTGACTGCGAGGGCACCGTTCCCAGATTGCTTCACTGAGACACTGACTGCAAGACACCATTCCCAGACTGCTTCACTGTGACGCTGACTTCGAGGTCACCGTTCCCAGGCTGCTTCACTGTGACACTGACTGCAGGACACCGTTCCCAGGCTGCTTCACTGTGACGCTGACTGCAAGGACACTGTTCCCTGGCTGCTTCACTGCGATGCTGACTGCAGGACACCGTTCCCAGACTGCTTCACTGTGACACTGACTGCGAGGACACCGTTCCCAGACTGCTTCACTGTGACGCTGACTGCGAGGACACCGTTCCCAGACTGCTTCACTGTGACGCTGACTGCGAGGGCACCGTTCCCAGATTGCTTCACTGTGACGCTAACTGCGAGGGCACCGTTCCCAGATTGCTTCACTGAGACACTGACTGCAAGACACCATTCCCAGACTGCTTCACTGTGACGCTGACTTCGAGGTCACCGTTCCCAGACTGCTTCACTGTGACACTGACTGCAGGACACCGTTCCCAGACTGCTTCACTGCGATGCTGACTGCAGGACACAGTAATCAAGTATTTACAGATCCAGAGACAGGGGTAATCCCAGGTTAAAGAGGTGTGAATTGTCTCAAGCCAGGACAGTTGGTAGGATTTCGCAAGCCCAGGCCAGATGGTGGGGGGTGAATGTAATGCGACGTGAATCCCAGGTCGCGGTTGAGGCCGTACCCATGTGTGCGGAACTTGGCTATAAGTTTCTGCTCAGCGATTCTGCGTTGTTGCGTGTCCTGAAGGCCGCCTTGGAGAACGCTTACCCGGAGATCAGAGGCTGAATGCCCTTGACTGCTGAAGTGTTCCCCGACTGGAAGGGAACATTCCTGCCTGGTGATTGTTGCGCGATGTCCGTTCATTCGTTGTCGCAGTGTCTGCATGGTCTCGCCAATGTACCACGCTTCGGCACATCCTTTCCTGCAGCGTATGAGGTAGACAACGTTGGTCGAGTCGCACGAGTATGTGCCGCGTACCTGGTGGGTGGTGTTCTCACATGTAATGGTGGTATCCTTGTCGATGATCTGGCATGTCTTGCAGAGATTACCCTGGCAGGGTTGTGTGGTGTTGTGGTCGCTGTTCTGAAGGCTGGGTAATTTGCTGCAAACAATGGTTTGTTCGAGGTTGTGCGGTTGTTTGAAGGCAAGTAGTGAGGGTGTGGGGATGACCTTGGCAAGATGTTCATCTTCATCGATGATGTGTTGAAGACTGTACGACGAAGGGTACTTTGTCGGTTGGGTCCCGTGTTTGAGTGACAGGGTACCCTTCGTCGTCCAGTACTTTCCTGGAGCGGAGAAACTACGACATCTTCTTCGCAGCCTTCAACACCTAACCCTTGTGACAACTTGTTGGGTAGGCGGTTAGATCACGGGAGGGTGTTAGATAAGGGGTGCTCCCGTTAATTGTATGTGCTTAAGTGGTGATTATTGGCGAGATCCTGATTTCGCCAATGGGAGCGGGCCGGTTAAATAGCAAACTGATCGGCGCAGTTCTCAATTTTGACCTTTCCCGCAATTTACTGCCTCGTCGGGCTCTTACTTCAGTGCAATGCGGTCATTAAATCGCACCCAAGGAGGGAGGGAGGGGACGGAGGGAGGGGAGGGGAGGGGGGAGGGAGGGGTGAGGGGAGGGGGAGGGGAGGGGGGTGGAGGGGAAGGGGGGAGGGGGGAGGGGAGGCGGGAAGGGGAGGGGAGTGGGGAGGGGAGGGGAGGAGAGGGGGAGGGGAGGGGAGAGGAGGGGGACGGGAGGGGAAGGGGAAGGGGAGGGGAGGGTAGGGGAGGGGAGGAGAGAGGGAAGGGGAGGGGGGGAGTACGGGAGGGGAGGAGGGGACGGGAGGAGGGGAGGGGAGGGTGGAGGGAAGGGGGGAGGTGTGGGGAGGGGGTAAGGGGAGGGGGAGGAGGAGGAGGGAGGGGGCAGGGGGAGGGGGAAGGGAGGGGAAAGGGGGGAGGTGGGTGATGTGGGGGGAAGGGAGGGGAAAGGGGGGAGGTGGGTGATGTGGGGGGTAGGGGGAACGGGGTAAGGGAGGGGGGATGGGGAGGGAGGGTGGGAGGTGGGAGGGGCGGAGAGGAGGGGGGTTGGGAGGGGAGGGGGGAGGAGGGGAGGGTAGGAGGTGAGGGTTGGGGATGGGGGGAGGGGAGGGGAGGTGGGGAGGGTAGGGGAGGGAGGAGGGGAGGGGGGGAGGGGAGGAGGGAGGGAGGGAAGGGGAGGGGAGGGGGTGGGAGGGGAGAGGAGAGAGGGAGGGGACGGAGGGAGGGGAGGGGAGAGGTAGGGGAGGGGATGGGATGGGGAGAGGAGGGGGAGGGGTGGGGGAGGTGAGGGGAGGGGGGTGGGAGGGGGAGGAGGGAGGGGGAGAGGAGGGTGCGAGGGGAGGGGGAGGTGAGAGGGGAGGTGAGGGGAGGGGGAGGGGAGGGGAGGGGGAGGGAGGGGAGGGGAGGGGGAGGGAGGGGAGGGAGGGAGTGGAGGGGAGGGAGGGAGGGGAGGGGATGGGGAGGAAGGGGAGGGGTAGGGGGAAGGGGAGGGGAGGAGGAAGGGGAGGGGAGGTGGGAGGGGATGGGGGAAGGGAGGGGAGGGTGGAAGGGGGAAGGAGAGGGGAGGGGGGGAGAGGTGGAGGGGAGGGGGAAGGGGAGGGGAGGGGAGAGGGAAGGGGAGGGGGGAGGGGGGGAGGGGAGGAGGGGATGGGAGGAGGGGAGGGGAGGGGGAAGGGAAGGAACGGGGAGGTGTGGGGAGGGGTGGAGGGGGGTAAGGGAGGTGAGGGGGAGGTGGGGGGTAGGGGAGGGGGGAATAGGAGGGAGGGAGAGGGAGTGAGAGGGGAGAGGGAGAGGTGGGGGGGGAGGGGGAGGGGGGAGGGGTGAGGGGTGAGGGAGGGGGAGGGAATGGGGTGGAGGAGAGGGGGGAGGGGGGAGGGGAAGGGGGAGGGGGGGAGGGGAGGGGGAGGAGGAAGAGGGGGTAGGGAGAGGAGGGGTGAATGGGGGAAGGGAGAGGGAGGGGGAAGGGGGATGTGGGCGGGGAGGGGAGGGGGGAGTGGGGGAGGGAGGGGGAGGGGGGAAGGTGGGGGGGAGAGGGGGAGGGGTGGGAGGGGAAGAGGGAGGCGGGAAGGGAGGGGAGTGGGGGGGGAGGGGAGGGGAGGAGAGGGGGAAGGGAGGGGAGGGGGGACGGGAGGGGAAGGGGGAAGGGGGAGGGTAGGGGAGGGGAGGAGAGAGGGAAGGGGAGGGGGGAGGAGGGGAGGGGAGGAGGGGATGGGAGGAGTGGAGGGGAGGGTAGGAGAGAGGGAAGGGGAGGGGGGAGTAGGGGAGGGGAGGAGAGGATGGGAGGAGGGGAGGGGAGGGGGGAAGGGAACGGGGGAGGTGTGGGGAGGGGGAGGGGGAGGAGGGAGGGAGAAAGGGGAGGGAGGGTGGGAGGTGGGAGGGGAGGAGGGGAGGGGTGAGGAGGGGAGGGGAGGGGAGGAGGGGAGTGGAGGGGGAGGGAAGTGGGGGAGGGGAGGGGGAGGGGACGGGGAAAGTAGGGGAGGGGGAGGGGGGAGGAGGGGAGGGGAGTAGCTGAGAGGGGGAGGTGAGGGGAGGGGGCGAGGGGGGAGGGTAGCGGGAGGGGGGAATAGGAGGTAGGGAGAGGGAACGGTAGGGGGAGGGGAGGGGGGAGGGGGAGGGAGGGGAGGTGGCAGGGTAGGGGGAGGGGGCAGGGGTGAGGAAGGGGGTGGGGATGGGGTGGAGGAGAGGGGGAGGGGAAGGGGGAGGGGGGAGGGGAGGGGGAGGGGGAGGGGAGGGGGAGGGGGAAGAGGGGGTGGGGGAGGAGGGGTGAATGGGGGAGGGAGAGGGAGGGGGAAGGGGAGAGGGCGGGGAGGTTGGAGTGTGGAGGGGAGGGGGGAGTGGGGGAGGGAGGGGGTGAGTGGGGAGGGGACGGGAGGTGGGGGAGGAGGGGAGGAGGGGGGGAGCAGGGGAGTGGAGGGGAGGGGTAGGGGAGGGTGAGGGAAGGGGTTGGGAGGGGGGAGAGGAGGGGGGAGGTGAGGGGGAGGGGAGGGAAGGGGAGGGAGGGGAAGGGGAGGGGAGGGAGGGGACGGAGGGAGGGGAGGGGGAGGTGTGGGGATGGGATGGGGAGAGGAGGGGGAGGGGTGGGGGAGGTGAGGCGGGGAGGTGAGGGGAGCGGGGTGGGGAGGGGGTGGGAGGGGAGGAGGGGAGGGGGGAAGAGGGTGCGAGGGGAGGGGGAGGTGAGGGGAGGGGGGATGGAGCGGAGGGGAGGAGGAGGGAGGGGAGGGGAGGGAGTGGAGGGGAGGGAGGGTGGGGAGGGGATGGGTGAGGGAGGGGAGGGGAGGGGTGGGGGAAGGGGAGGGGAGGAGGAAGGGGAGGGGAGGGGGAGGGGAGGGGGCGAGGGGAGGGGGAGGGCAGGGAGAGGGTGAGTGCGGAGGGGAGTGGAGGAGGGGAGGGAGGGGGGAGGAGGGGGGGAGGAGGGGAGGGGAGGGGAGGGGAGGGTGAAGGAAGGGGTTGGGAGAGGGGAGGGGGAGGGGGAAGAGGGGGGAGGGGAGGAGGGGTGAAGGGGAAGGGAGAGGGAGGGGGAAGGGGGAGGAGAGGCGGGGAGGGGGAAAGCATGGAGGGGCGGGGGAGTGGGGGAGGGAGGGGGAGTGGGAAGGTCGGGGGAGGGGTAGGGGAGAGAGGGCGGGCGTGGAAGGAGGGAGGAGGGGGATCAGGGGGGAGGGGAGGGGAGGGGAGGGAGGGGGGGATGGTGGTGGGGAGGGGGAGGGGAGGGCGGGGAGCGAGGCGTGGAGGGGAGGAGGGGAGGGGTAGGGGAGGTGGGTAGGTGAGAGGGGGAGGTGAGGGGAGGGGGAGGGGGGTGAGGGGAGCCGTGGGCTGGGATGGAGGGAGGGAGGAGGGAGGGGGAGGGGGAGGAGGAGGGGGTGAAGGGGGGGCGAGGGGAGGGGGGAGTGGAGGGCGGAGGGTAGGGGGAGGGGGTGGAGGGGAGGGGGAAGGGAGGGGTAGGTGGGGGGTAAAGGGAAGGGGAGAGGGGGACGGGGGAGTAAGGGGGAGGGGAAGGGGGAAGGGAGGAGGGTAGGGGGAGGGGAATGGGAAGGGGAGGGGATGGGGGAGGGGAAGGGGAGGGGAGGGGGAGGGGTGGGGAAGGGGAGGGGTGGGGGAGAGGGGGTAGGGTATAGGAGGGGTGAGGAGGGATGGGGAAGGGGGAGGGCAGGGAGGGGGGAGGGTGGAGGTGGAGGGAGGGGGAGGGGGAGGGAGGGGGAAGGTGGGGGGCATGGTGGAGAGTGTGGGGGGAGGGGGAGGAGGGGGGAGGTGAGGGGGAAGGGAGGGGGAGGGGAGGGGGGAGGTGAGGGGTGGAGGGGGTTGGGAGGGGGAGGGAGGGGGTGAGGGGGAGGGGGGAGAGGTGGTTGGGGGGAGAGAGGGAGGGAGGAGGGAGGTAGAGGGAGAGAGGGAGGGGGGAGGGAGAGGGGGTGTGGTGAATGCAATATATATGTTAATTCACACTGTGTTTGTAAGCGCAGTAGTGCTATCCTACCACTAGGGGGAGTAGCTCTGGGAGTACTCAGGAACTTGTACTGGGCTCTACCCTTGGCTCCGCGGTTACCGCGGCTGAACACAGGGAAATGGCGGTACGCGATGTTTTTGTAGCGGGCCTCAGGTCTAACTATGTACGCCAACGACTGCTGGAAAAGGGTGCCATCTGCGGCCATGACCAGCAGGACCACGACGCCAACCTCCACCGTTTTCTCCAGATGGCACAGAAACTGAATCTCACGTACAACAAGGAGAAATGCGTTTTCCGCACATCCAGACTAGCCATCCTCGGCTATGTCGGGGAAAACGGAGTCCTGGGCCCCGACCCGGACCGTATGCTCTTAGAACTCCCTCCCCCTCATTGTCCCAATGCCCTCAAACGGTGCTTGGGATTTTTTTCCTACTACGCCCAGTGGGTCCCTCAATATGCGGACAAAGCCCGCCCACTCTTTAGGGCCACACGATTTCCCCTGTCAGCCGAGGCACGCCAGGCCTTCGACGGCATCAAGGAGGACATCGCCAAAGCGGCCATACGGGCGGTGGATGAATCCACCCCATTTCAGGTGGAGAGCGACGCCTCAGAGGTAGCTCTTGCAGCCACGTTAAATCAGGCAGGGAGACCAGTCGCATTTATCTCCCGTACGCTCTCCGCTTCAGAACTCCGACACTCTTCAGTTGAGAAAAAAGCACAAGCCATCGTGGAGGCTATTCGTTACTGGAGGGCCTACCTCGCAGGTAGGAGGTTCACCCTCATCACTGACCAAAGATCGGTTGCCTTCATGTTCGACAACTCGCAAAGGGGCAAAATAAAAAACGCTAAAATTCTGAGGTGGAGGATCAAACTCTCCACCTACAATTACGATATCAAATATCGACCCGGGAAGCTCAACGAGCCCCCGGATGCCCTATCCCGCGGGCAGCGCGCAGATCGACCGATTAAAAAGCATCCACAATGTCCTCTGCCACCCGGGGGTCACCCGAATCGCCCACTACATCAGGGCCCGAAACCTGCCTTTCTCCAACGAGGAGGTAAAAGCCATCACCAGGGACTGCCCGATCTGTGCGGAGTGCAAACCGCACTTCTATAGACCAGACAGGGCCCACCTGGTCAAGGCTTCTAGGCCCTTTGAACGCCTCGCGATTGATTTCAAAGGGCCACTCCCCTCAACTAACAAGAACGTTTACTTCTTCAACGCCGTAGACGAGTTCTCCCGTTTCCCATTCGCTATCCCATGCCCCGACATGATCTCCCACACAGTCATTAGGGCCCTGCATAGCATCTTCATCCTGTTTGGTTTCCCCAGCTACGTGCACAGCGACCGGGGTTCGTCCTTCATGAGCGACGAGCTGCGTCAGTACCTGCTTGAAAAGGGCATTGCCTCGAGCAGGACTACCAGCTACAACCCCAGGGGGAACGGGCAGGTGGAGAGGGAGAACGCGACGGTCTGGAAGACCGTCCTACTGACCCTCCGGTCTAGAAAGCTCCAAGTCTCCCAGTGGCAGGAAGTCCTCCCAGACGCGCTTCATGCTATTAGGTCCCTTTTGTGCACGGCGACCAATCAGACCCCTCACGAGAGGCTCTTCATTTTTTCCAGGGGCACTACCACGGGGGTCTCACTTCCGGCATGGCTGAGGACGCCGGGCCCCGTACTCCTGAGAAAACACGTCAGGGCGCACAAAACCGACCCCCTTGTTGAAAAGGTGCGCCTGCTCCACTCCAACCCCCAGTACGCATTCGTCGAGTTCCCTGACGGCCGTCAGGACACGGTATCCCTCCGTGATCTGGCACCCGCCAGATCCAGCAGAAGGACCTCTCACCCTACACCCCATGCTGCCGCCCCCTTGCGCTCCTGAGCCCACGAGCTCGCTCCACCAGTTCCGCGCCCCCACGCATGCCAGCCCCCAGTCTCCTGTCGAACCAGGAGAGTATGAAGCTCGGATACAACCCTCCCTGGAGTCTGCCATCGTACCCCAGCACACTACACTCATCCAGCCACCGCAAGAGGCTGCAACCCGGTGCTCCGCAGATACCAGCGGACAATCCGACCGCCGGACAGACTGACTTTATAGACTAGACCACCACCCCCGCCGGACTTGATTTTTTTGAAGGGGGTGAATGTGGTGAATGTAATATATATGTTAATTCACACTGTCTTTGTAAGCGCAGTAGCGCTATCCTACCACTAGGGGGAGTAGCGTTGGGAGCACTCAGGAACTTGTACTGGGCTCCACCCTTGGCTCCGCCCACAACTCCTCCCCCTAGTGCAGCTGTAGAAATACCCGTGTCCAGAGTCAGCCTGGGTCACTACGAGTTCATCGACAGGTAACAGGCTGGCTCTGAAGTAAGTCGATTAAAGCCAAGATTCACATCGGAAACATGTGTCTGGTGAATTGATGGTTCCATCAGGGGGAGAAAGGGAGGAGAGAGGGAGGGGGGAGAGAGAGGGAGAGGGAGGGAGGGGGAGAGGGAGAGGGAGGGAGGGAAGGGGAGAGAGAGGGAGGGAGGGGTGAGAGGGAGGGAGAGAGTGACTCGTCCAGGGGTTAGGCTGGCCACGTGTCAGCAGCATGACCGGGACACACAGGTATCCTGTGGCACGCGGCTGCCGAGGTGTCGAATAACCTCCGTCTAACATGTTGTTTCTCTGCCACCCACCACCCTTCTGTAGGTTAGCAAAATGTATGCGAACAGAACGGCTATGTTCAGCGCAGTGGTTGGGGCCGCTGCACTGCAGTTGGAGATGGAGCAGCGTCCACAGCCACAACCCGCAGTGGATGCAGGGCCAGCTGCAGCAGCAGAGGGAAGGGCCGAGGAGTTGCCCGTCGTCGAGCAGCATGGGGGGGAGGAGGAGGAGGAGGGGGAGGAGGAGAGAGTGAGGGTGCAGCCACGGCGCCAGAGGCGACGACCAAGGCCGAGGGTGTACCGTGCCCGGATCTCTTTCCTAACAATGACAGACATCACCTGCAGGAGGAGACTCCGGTTGAGTAGAGAGATGGTGACACATATCTGTCACCTCGTGGCGCACCTCGCCCCACGTGGAACGGGGGGAGGACATGCGATCCCGGTTGCCGTCAAGGTGACGGTCGCTCTTAACTTTTATGCGACCGGTTCCTTCCAGTCTCCGAGCGGGGACCTCTCCGGGATCTCCCAGTCATCGGTGCACAGGTGCATCTGGGATGTGACCGACGCCCTCTATGCCATCGCGGACCGCTACATCACCTTTCCCGAGGACCCGAGCAAGTCAATATTCACGAGCTTGTGGATTTGCCAACGTGGCCGGGATACCGATGGTGCAGAGGGTAATCAATTGTGTTCACGTCCCCATGTGCCCGCCTGCAGGGGACAGGGAGGTGTTCACAAACAGGAGGGGGACATACTCCATGAATATCCAGGTGGTATGCGACCATGACGCCTATACAGAGGCCTCAGACCAATGCGGAAACCCGAAACAATGAGGCCCATGCAGCAACCAGGGGTGTGGTGGAGCGCTGCCTTGGCCCCTTGAAGATGAGATTCAGGTGCCTGGACCGCTCCGGAGGGGCCCTGCAGTACCAGCCCGACAGAGTCGCTCGCATTGTCGTGGTCTGCTGTGCGCTGCACAACATTGCGATCCAGAGGGGAGATGCCCTGGTGGAGGAGGTGGAGGGAGAAGCCAGTGGCAGTGGTGCCAGCACAGAGGAGGAGGGGGAGAAGGGGAGGAGGAGGGGGAGGAGGAGGAGGAGGAGGTTGGTGGAGTGGCGGGCGCAGCAAGCAGACACGAGCCGGCTGCTGTTGATGCCCAGGAGGCTGCACGACGGACCCGGCGAGGACGGCGGGCACGCGATGCCTTGGTGGCAGCCAGATTCACGTGTCGCGCGCGACGGCACTGCTGAACACCAACACTAACACCTGCATCACCAGTCGTGCAGAGGGTCAACACAAAACCCCCACCACTACCACCCGTGCCCCCCCCCCCCCGCACACCCCCGCTCCATGTGCACTGCTCCACTTCGAGATCACCCTTACCACTGCAGCACAACGGTATGGCACGACATTGATGGCTGTGTCAGCGGGTGTGATCAGTGCCATGTGGAATGATGACAGCCCGCTCTGCGATGAGCTGTGAGCTCAGAATCGTTAGACAAAGTCTGACTCATGGCAATAGCTGAATCATCCATCTCGGTGGCCGCTGAGTTCGTCAGGGACACTCCATCACGTGCCCGCGTGGGGAAGCTGTGGGAGGGGGTGGGGGTGGAAGGGAGTGCACACCCGGCATCGAGGTTTCACCCCTCGTCAACCCCAACGACACTCGGTCACCATCACGATCCCTGTGGTTGCGGAAAAATCACACGGTCTTAGAAGTTAGGTGTAACAGTGAGTTTAATGGTTAACATTATGTACAGATGCCCTAGCCAAGGGGTGGGCAAACTATGGCAAACAAAAATGTTTTTTAAAAAAAAAATTTTTTTTTAAGGTTAATGGGGGGGGGGGGGGGGGGGGCTGTTGGGTTACTTACTGGTATAGGGTGGATACGTTGACTTGAGTAGGGTGATCATTGCTCGGCACAACATCGAGGGCCGAAGGGCCTGTTCTGTGCTGTACTGTTCTATGTTCTATATGAGGCGCCGAAAATCATAACCGGGTGAAGTAATTATTTTACTTAATATACTATGCGTCCCTTTAAAATTGTGAATTTCTGAATGTGGCCCTTGTACGGGAAAGTTTGCCCACCCCTGCCCTAGCCCCTACAACTAATCTGTGCCCTTCACCCGTGCCAACTTACTCTGTGTCCCTCTTCGTTGCCTTACGGGCCCTACCACTACGTCTAAGTGATTCCCCAGATGATACAGCAGGAGTGGAGGAGGACTGCTGCGAATCGCCCCCTTCGACATGTCTCTCCGTCGGCACTCGTTTCCTGGAGCGACCCGGCCTTGATGGGCCAGGCTGCTCTGCAGGCGTTTCAGATGACGTGGTGCCACCCTGCTCTGCCCGCTGCCCACCCGATGCACCAGGGATGGGACGGGGGAGGTCGAGCGTTCCGGGACGTCCCGTGATGGAGTTAATGGGTCGGGTCCCGGAACCTCCTCCTCCCTCGGGGAGCCCGGTGGCCCCCGGGCCTCACTTTTGGATGGAGGTGCGAGCGGGGAGATGCCCGCTGGCGCTGCCAGTCCCGGAGGCCTACAACGGTCTCCACCAGGGTCCGAAGGTTCGCAGTGACGGAGTCCAGGGAGTGAGACATTCCCGCCAGGGACTGTGCGACCTCAACCTGTGAGTGCGCGACGCCATCCAGCACGTGTGTCAGGTGGTTGATGCTCTCCGCGACTGACTGCTGGGACTGTGCCATTGCTTGTTGGGACTGTGCCATGGCGTGCTGTGACTGGGCTATGACCTGGTGAGACTCAGCCAAGGCCCGCAGCGCGCCAGCAATGTCGTTTTGGCTCTGGTGCATTGCTGTCTGTGAGAGGGCAACCCTGTCCAGGGCCGAGGATGACGCATGCAAATTAAGCCCAACGCCTTGCAGAA
>NC_052155.1:3904697-3930012 GCF_902713615.1 Scyliorhinus canicula | reverse complement strand
CCACACACCATCCCAGCCTCACCCCCCACCCCCACACACACCAACCCAGCTCCACCCCCACACCCCACCCCCACACACCCCCCCCACACACACCATCCCAGCCCCACCCCCACACACACCCACACCCCCCCACCCCCACACACACCCCCCACCCCACACACACCATCCCAGATCCACTCCCCACACACACCCTCACCCCCACACACCCCCCCACCCCCACACACACCCCCCACCCCCCCACACACCCCCACCACACACACTCATCCCAGCTCCAGTCTGACCCCACAGCCCACGTCTTGGCCACTCCCCGTTACTCCCCCCTAACCCTGGCAGGAGCCGCCCCGTGGCCAACGGCACAAACTATGGCCGTGTTGGACACTTTCCGTCCCCCCCCCCGCTTTCTCCCTCAGCAGAAACGACGCCGGTTTCACAATTTTTAAAATCACGAGTGAACCGTGCCGTCGGGAATTTCCCCCAGTGGAGACGGATAATCGCGGAAACCCCGGAGATACCGGGTCAGGCCCGCTAATGATATGCCATCAGCGTTTACTGTGTCTGTGGAGTGGATCGCATTGATGCTGCTCTCGGGGCGCCGGTCAATTGCGATTTGGTGCGAAACCAGCACCTGCCACGGTTTTGGCGTGAAAACCGATTCTCCGCCCAGTCGCGTTTCCCAATTCCGGCGCCAGCCAATGGAGATTCCTGCCCCTTTCCTTTATCATATTGCGTGATTCACTTGACCAGGCAGGATGCTTGGCTGTTACTCAAGTGTCATCCAATTGGGTAATGAGTCATTTTGCTTCCCAATTGGTGTGGGAAGGCCGTGTGACAGGATGGAGGTGCTGGGGGTGGAGCTGGGATGGTGTGTCACGGGTGCTCGCTGGAGAATGATGATACATCCAGGAATATATTTAATTGCAGTTGGGAACCCTAATTACACCTTTCCTTCCCAGAAAGATATTATTGAACCAGCTGGAACTTAAATCGATCAATAACAATCCGATATTTTCCCAGTTATCATTACTGACACTATCCCCAGATAGTTTTGTCAGAATGAGTCAGTGAGACAGGAAGATTGCCAAATAGGGGGTGCCTGAGGCAAAGGAGTCTGCTCCACCCTCAGCTACAGGTAAACTCAGCATTCCATACCTTATATGGGTAAAGACACGAGCTCAGGATCGAGCCAGAGCGGACTTGTGGAGGGGCTGCAAATGCTCAAGGTGAAAACTTCATTTTCCAGACAATCATGAGATGGCAATGAGCAAGAGCCCCGCTTTGCCTGCACACTCTCCCCCTCGCACAGCCCACCTTCACCAGCTGACAGCTCACATCTATCCTCACACTCACCTCACCCCACTGCACCTCCCACACACATTCACACTGTACACACACACACACTGACAAACTCACATAAACACACTCTTACACACGCTCACTCTGACAAACACACTCTTACACACTCACACAGACACACTTACACACACTCACTCTGACAAACACACACACACTCACACTGTACACACAGACACACTCTTACACACACTCACTCTGACAAACACACACTCACACACACACTGTACACACAGACACACTTACACACTCACTCTGACAAACACACACTCTTACACACACACTGTACACACAGACACACTCTTACACACACTCACTCTGACAAACACACACTCTTACACACTCACACTGTACACACAGACACACTTACACACACTCACTCTGACAAACACACACTCTTACACACTCACACTGTACACACAGACACACTCTTACACACACTCACTCTGATAAACACACACTCTTACACACTCACACTGTACACACAGACACACTCTTACACACACTCTGACAAACACACACTTACAGACACACACTCACATAGACACACTCTTAGACACAAACTCACATTGGCACATGTATCATATGCACACTCTTAAACATACTTACATTGACATAGACACACTCTTGCGCACACACTGACAAATGCATACTCACGTAGACACACTTACACACACTTACACTGACATACACACACTCTCATGGACACACTCTTACACACACTTACACTGCCAAACACACATACTCATATATACACTATTACACAGTCACGTTGACACACACTATCATAGACACAACCTGATGCACACTCACACTGACATACACACACTCACACAGACACTCTAACACACACTCACACTGACATACGCACACTCTCTTTGACACACTCTTACACTTACACTGACATACACACACTCACATAGACACACTCTTACACACACTCACACTGTCACACTCACATAGACACATTCTTATAAACTTACACACTCACACACACTCACAGAGACACTCTTACACATACTGACACACACACAGACATACTCTTTCACTGACACATATACTCACATAGATACAGGCTTACACACACTCACACTGACACACACGCTCACAGGGAAAGGGGGGAGCCCATTAAGGACCAAGGTGGAAATCTGTGGGTGGTGCAATAGGACATTGGCAGGGTGTTGAACGAAAATTTCACACCTGTCTTCACTCAAGAAAATGAGGAGGTAGTTATGGCGGAGAGAGAGATTATGAGGTTCTTAAGCAAATTATCATAGGGAGTGACAAGGTACTGGAGGTGTTGGCAGGTTTAAAAGTGGAGAAATCTCCAGCTCCAGATGAATTGTAAGGCTGAAGAAACAAGGTTCAGACAGGGCGCTGGAGGGATACAAGATAGCCAGGAGGGAACTGAAGAAATCGATTAGGAGAGCTAAGAGAGGGCATGAAAAATCTTTGGCGGGTAGGATCAAGGAAAACCCCAAGGCCTTTTACACATATGTGAGAAATATGAGAATGACTAGAGCGAGGGTAGGTCCGATCAAGGACAGTAGCAGGAGATTGTGTATTGAGTCTGAAGAGAAAGGAGAGGTCTTGAACAAGTATTTTTCTTCAGTATTTACAAACGAGAGGGGCCATATTGTTGGAGAGGACAGCGTGAAGCAGACTGATAAGCTTGAGGAGATACTTGTCAGGAAGGAAGATGTGTTGCGCGTTTTGAAAAACTTGAGGATAGACAAGTCCCCCGGGCCTGACGGGATATATCCAAGGATTCTATGGGAAGCAAGAAATGAAATTGCAGAGCCGTTGGCAATGATCTTTTCGTCCTCGCTGTCAACAGGGGTGGAACCAGAGGATTGGAGAGTGGCGAATGTCGTGCCCCTGTTCAAAAAAGGGAATAGGGATAACCCTGGGAATTACAGGCCAGTTAGTCTTACTTCGGTGGTAGGCAAAGTAATGGAAAGGGTACTGAGGGATAGGATTTCTGAGCATCTGGAAAGGCATTGCTTGATTAGGGATAGTCAGCACGGATTTGTGAGGGGTAGGTCTTGCCTTACAAGTCTTATTGAATTCTTTGAGGAGGTGACCAAGCATGTGGATGAAGGTAAAGCAGTGGATGTAGTGTACATGGATTTTAGTAAGGCATTTGATAAGGTTCCCCATGGTAGGCTTATGCAGAAAGTAAGGAGGCATGGGATAGTGGGAAATTTGGCCAGTTGGATAACAAACTGGCTAACCGATAGAAGACAGAGAGTTGTGGTGGATGGCAAATATTCAGCCTGGAGCCCAGTTATCAGTGGCGTACCGCAGGGATCAGTTCTGGGTCCTCTGCTGTTTGTGATTTTCATTAACGACTTGGATGAGGGAGTTGAAGGGTGGGTCAGTAAATTTGCAGATGATACGAAGATTGGTGGAGTTGTGGATAGTGAGGAGGGCTGTTGTCGGCTTCAAAGAGACATAGATAGAATGCAGAGCTGGGCTGAGAAGTGGCAGATGGAGTTTAACCCTGACAAGTGTGAGGTTGTCCATTTTGGAAGGACAAATCTGAATGCGGAATACAGGGTTAATGGTAGGGTTCTTGGCAATGTGGAGGAGCAGAGAGATCTTGGGGTCTATGTTCATAGTTCTTTGAAAGTTGCCACTCAAGTGGATAGAGCTGTGAAGAAGGCCTATGGTGTGCTAGCGTTCATTAGCAGAGGGATTGAATTTAAGAGCCGTGAGGTGATGATGCAGCTGTACAAAACCTTGGTCAGGCCACATTTGGGGTACTGTGTGCAGTTCTGGTCACCTCATTTTAGGAAGGATGTGGAAGCTTTGGAAAAGGTGCAAAGGAGATTTACCAGGATGTTGCCTGGAATGGAGAGTAGGTCATACGAGGAAAGGTTGAGGGTGCTAGGCCTTTTCTCATTAGAACGGAGAAGGATGAGGGGCGACTTGATAGAGGTTTATAAGATGATCAGGGGAATAGATAGAGTAGACAGTCAGAGACTTTTTCCCCGGGTGGAACACACCATTACAAGGGGACATAAATTTAAGATAAATGATGGAAGATATAGAGGGGATGTCAGAGGTAGGTTCTTTACCCAGAGAGCAGTGGGGGCATGGAATGCACTGCCTGTGGTAGTAGTTGAGTCGGAAAATTTATGGACCTTCAAGCGGCTATTGGATAGGTACTTGGATTAGGGTAGAATAAGGGAGTGTAGGTTAACTTCTTAAGGGCAGCATGGTAGCATTGTGGATAGCACAATTGCTTCACAGCTCCAGGATCCCAAGTTCGATTTCGACTTGGGTCACTGTCTGTGTGGAGTCTGCACATCCTCCCCGTGACTGCGTGGGTTTCCTCCGGGTACTCCGGTTTCCTCCCACAGTCCAAAGATGTGCAGGTTGGGTGGATTGGCCATGAAAAATTGTCCAAAATTCTATGATTAACCTAGGACAAAAGTTCGGCGTAACATCGTGGGCCGAAGGGCCTGTTCTGTGCTGTATTTCTCTATATCTATATCTCTAATTGTGTCCCAGGATTCTGTGGGAAGCGAGGGAGGGGATTGCAGGGGCTCTGGAGAACAGCCAATGTGGTCCCACTATTTAGGAAAGGCTGTAGCGAACTACAGACCGGTGACTCTCACGTCAGTGGTAGGGAACCTATTGGAGAAAATTCTGAAGGAATCTATCTCCACTTGGAGAGGCAAGGTTTGATCAGGAATAGTCAGCATGGCTTTGTCAGAGAGAGGTCATGCCTAACAAATTAGGATGAATTTTTTGAGCATGTGACCAGGTGTGTCGATGAGGGGAGTGCAGTTAATATAGTTTACCTGAATTTAGCAAAGCCTTTGACAAGGTCCCACATGGGAGACTTATAAAGAAAGCAAATGTACATGGGATACAGGGTGATTTGATAAGATGGGTTTATAATTGGCTTAGCTGTGGGAGACAGAGGGCGATGACAGATTGCTGCTTTAGTGACTGGAAGCCAGTGTCCAGTGGTGTTCCACAGGGATCTGTGCTGGGCCCCCTAATGTTTGTTATTTATATAAATGACATAGATGACTTTGTGGGGATAGGATCAGTAAGTTTGAGGATGGCGATGATTGGCCGGGTGGTTAACAGTGAGATCGAGTGTCTTGGGTTACAGGAAGATATATAGACGGGATGGTCAAATGGGCAGAAAAGTGGCAGATGGAATTTAATGAGCAGCACGGTAGCATTGTGGTTAGCACAATTGCTTCACAGCTCCAGGGTCCCAGGTTCGATTCCCAGCTTGGGTCACTGTCTGTGCGGAGTCTGCACATCCTCCCCATGTGTGCGTGGGTTTTCTCCGGGTGCTCCGGTTTCCTCCCACAGTCCAAAGATGTGCAGGTTAGGTGGATTGGCCATGATAAATTGCCCTTAGTGTCCAAAATTGTCCTTAGTGTTGGGTGGGGTTACTGGGTTATGGGGATAGGGTGGAGGTGTTGACCTAGGGTAGGGTGCTCTTTCCAAGAACTCTGCCAAGAACTCTTTGCAGACTCGATGGGCCGAATGGCCTCCTTCTGCACTGTAAATTCTATGATCTATGATCTTAACCCTGAAAAGTGTGAGGTGATACACTTTGGAAGGAGTAATGTGACAAGGACGTATTCAATTAATGGCCTGACATTGGGAAGTTCTGAGGAACAAAGGGACCTTGGTGTGTATGTCCATGGATCTCAGAAGGCAGAAGGGCAGGTTAATGGGGTGGTGAAAAAGGCATATGGGACACTCGCTTTTATCCTGCAGTTCACGGCAATCCTCCTCGTTATCAACCAGACTGTCAATTTTTGTGTCGTCTGCAAACGTCTTGACCATGCCCCTACATTGACATCCAAATCATTAATAAAAAAGCACGAGTTCAGTACTGAGTCCTGTGCAAGCCCACTGCAAACACCTTTCCAGCTACAAAAACGGCCATCAACAATGACTCTGTTTCCTGTCACTGAGCCAACTTTCTAGCAGCTTCATACCTTTGCCAGTCTCCTCCTGGGGTGGCAGTTAGAGGACCAGCTTGGGGAAGGGGGTGGCAGTTGCTGTCTGTCGTGGGAAGCGCAAATTAAAATATCAAACTTGTGAATGATGGAAGCGCATTGAGGTTTACAGTATGATCCAATTGAATGGCCCCCTGCTCCGATATTCCTCTGCACACACAAACACACACCAACACCAAATATCCCTCAGCACCTTGTGATTAGAAAATGTTCCTCTGATTGGAGGTGACACACTCAACAGAAACCTTTTGGAAGGTGAGAAACCAGGTTGGGATGTGGTTATTCCGGCTGCAGTATTTCCCCGTCCCTCTAACTTCCTGCTGCCCATGTGCATTAGTCATTTAGACTGTGATTGTAATGTCCTTTCGCGAGAGGTGTTCTCGTGGGTAAAGTGGCCGATCACTGTGTGATGGGAATGCCAACATTGCAACCACATTGGCCACCCTCAGCAGGATTGATGCTGATTCTCTGAAGCTTTGCTCACGGACCACAGGGATTGAGAAATCTAGCGCCCAGCAATAATCATCGCTCTCTTTTCCTACTGATTGAGGTGAGGGCGTTGCCTCGATTCTGATCACCTGTAGGAATCCTGAAGTCAGAATCCAGCCCGAGGTTCCAGAGTCAAACAGAAACTAACTTATTCACAACAATATGGACAAAGTATCAGCAGTTCACTCCTGATTCCCTCTCCAGCCGGTACCACAGTGGCCAGCTCTATTTATACAGCTGCACTGCTAGAAACATAGAAAATAGCTGCAGGAATAGGCCAGTCGGCCCTTCGAGTCCGCACCATCATTCAATATGACCATGGCTGATCATGCAAATTCAGTATCCCATTCCCACTTTGTCTTCCTACCCCTTGATCCGATTAGCCACAATGGCCATATTCAGCTCCCTCTTGAATATATCCAACAAACTGGCCCCAACAGCTTTCTGTGGTAGAAATTCCACAAGTTCCCAACTCTCTGAGAAAATAAATTCTTCCTCATCTAAGTCCTGAATGGCTTACCCCTTATTCTTAGGCTGTGACCCCTAGTTCTGGACGTCCCCAACATCGGGAACATCCTTCCCGCATCCAGCCTGTCCAGTCCCATCAGGATTTTATGTTTCTCTGAAATCCCTACTCATTCTTCTAAACTCCAGTGAGTACAAGCCCAGTCCATCCAGTCTTACTTCATATGTCAGTCCTGCCATCCCGGGAATGCTAGTGATTGCCCCGCCCACCCCTCATTGGGGGAACTCATATTCCCCAAGGATCGTGGGGTGGCCATTTGTCCCCAGCCAATAGGATCTGGGCAGGTTATACCAGCTGCTCATTATGATCAGTTGGCTATCGCCCTGTGTCGTTACTGCATTCAGTTCTCAGCACCAAACCTTGATCAGGCGACATTGGAGGGGTGGGAGTATAGAACATCCAGTGCAGAAGGAGGCCATTTGGCCCATCGAGTCTGCACCGACCCACTTAAGCCCTCACTTCTACCCTATCCCGTAACCAATAACCCCTTCTAACCTTTTTGGAGACTAAGGGTAATTTATCATGGCCAATACACCTAACCTGCGCGTCTTTGGGGACTTGTGGGAGGAAACCGGAGTACCCGGAGGAAACCCACGCAGACCTGGGGAGAACGTGCAAACTCCGCACAGACAGTGACCCAAGCCGGGAATTGAACCTGGGACCCTGGCGCTGTGAAGCCACAGTGCAAGCCACTTGTGCTACCGTGCTGCCCTCATTATGAGGAGGATGAGGGTGGGGTGAAGGTTCAGCCCCACCACCGCTCCACGCCACCCCCCGCTCCACACCCCTCACCCCTCACACAACTGTGTAAACCTGAGTCTATTGCCAGTTCTCGCGAGCTTTGGCAAAGAGTCATCCAGACTCGCTCCCTTCTCTCTCCACAGATGCTGTCAGACCTGCTGAGATTGTTCAGCATTTTCTGTTTTTAATTTCTTTCCTTTATTTATTAATGGGATGTGGGTGTCGCTGGCAAAGTCAGCATTTATTACCCATCCCTAATTTTCCTTCAACTGCGTGGCTCGCTGGGCCATGTCAGAGGGCAGTTAATAGCCAACCACATTGCTGTGGGTCTGGAGTCACATGTAGGCCAGACCGGGTAAGGACGGCAGATTTCCTTCCCTAAAGGATATTAGTGAACCAGATGGGTTTTTCAAGGATTGACAATGGTTTCATGGCTCTATTACCGAGACTCGCTTTACATTGCAGATGTATTCATTCATTTAATTGTGAGGTAATGCATTTGGAAGGTCTAATGCAGGTAGGGAATATACAGTGAATGGTAGAACCCTCAAGAGTATTGAAAGTCAGAGTGATCTAGGTGTACAGGTCCACAGGTCACTGAAAGGGGCAACACAGGTGGAGAAGGTAGTCAAGAAGGCATACGGCATGCTTGCCTTCATTGGCCGGGGCATTGAGTATAAGAATTGGCAAGTCATGTTGCAGCTGTATAGAACCTTAGTTAGGCCACACTTGGAGTATAGTGTTCAATTCTGGTCGCCACACTACCAGAAGGATGTGGAGGCTTTAGAGAGGGTGCAGAAGAGATTTATCAGTTAATAGTCAACCACATTGCTGTGGGTCTGGAGTCACATTTAGGCCAGACCGGGTAAGGACGGCAGATTTCCTTCCCTAAAGGACATTAGTGAACCAGATGGGTTTTTACGACAATCGATGATAGTGTCATGGTCATCATTACTGAGACTAGCTTTTATATTCCGAAAGAACAACAAAGAAAATTACAGCACAGGAACAGGCCCTTCGACCCTCCCAGCCTGCGCCGATCCAGCTTTATCTATACCTGTCTCCTATTTTCCAAGGTCTACCTCCCTCTATTGCCGCCCGTTCATATACCTGCCTTGATGCCTCTTAAATGATGCTATCACCAGATTTATTAATTGAATTTAAATTACACCATCTGCAGAATGGGATTTTAACAAATTAATTTACGAGATGTGGGTGTCGCTGGTTAGGCCAACATTTATTGCCAATCCCTAATTGCCCCACAGAAAGTGGTGGCTGGTTTAGCTCACTGGGCTAAATCGCTGGCTTTTAAAGCAGGCCAGCAGCACGGTTCGATTCCCGTACCAGCCTCCCCGGACAGCCGCCAGAATGTGGCGACTAGGGGCTTTCCACAGTAACTTCATTGAAGCCCACTCGTGACAATAAGCAATTTTCATTTCATTTTTCATTTCTTCTCGAACTACTGCAGTCCCTGAGGTGTAGGTACACCCACTGTGCTGTTAGGGAGGGAGTTCCAGGATTTTGACCCAGCGACAGTGAAGGAGCGGTGATATATTTCCAAGTCAGGGTGGGGAGTGACTTGGAGGGGAACCTCCAGGTGGTTCCCAGGTATCTGCTGCTCTTGTCCTTCTAGATGGTAGTGGGTTTGGAAGGTGCTGTCCATGGAATCTTGGTGAGTTACAGCAGTGCATCTTGTAGATGGTACACATTTGTCAGTGGTGGAGGGTTTGAATGTTTGTGCAAGGGGGGGTGTTGCTATATTTACTCGCTATAAATATGGCAGTCAATAAGGTTGCCCTTTTGTCTAGATATTGATATTATATTGCTTTCAGAGTCACCAGATATCAAATGATACCACCACAACGTTCAACCGGATATCGATCAAAGAGCCAACACCCAGTCAGTTAGTTCAATAATACTTTATTTACACACAAGATTAACTGATACATGCAACATAAACACTACGAGCTAAATTACACCTAACACTATAACAGCCTGTACTTAACTTCAGGCACACAGCTTAGGTCAGAGCAACAGTGGCCTTTGTTCGAATCTGGATCTGCTGGGTCTGGAGAAGTAACTGCTGCTCAGCTGGGCTCATCCGTCTGATAGCGAGCACTGAACTTGGACTTGCTTCTGGTCATGGTGCTACAGTTGGAGATGGATGTTGCCAGAGAGCCAGGTCTAAAGAGAGTGAACACGTGGCAGTGTCTCTCTTTAACCTTGGGGGGGTTTCACGCTTTTTTGGGCGGTCCTTAGGTTTGGATCCAATAATTCGGCAGTCTTCGATCACTGCCTTCGATCTGAGCCAATAAAGGGGCGGGTGCCTTGATGGCTGGGCGTGTCCTAAGCGGTCATTGACCTTGACTGTTTATGCTTCCTGACTAAAGGGAGTGGCGCCAATGTGTCTGGAATTGTATCGGTTACCTGAGTACCAGTCCTTTGTCTTAGGGAAATGGGTCATTAGAATGCAAGTCGGCTGGGGGTTTCAATACTGTCTGGTTCTCTGCTTAAAAATATACATTTAGATTCTGAGCCTGCCTGAATCTTGTATTGGCCATATTTCCCTTGAGTCATTGCAAATATCCATGTTTCTTTGGAAGTGGCCATCCCAGATGGCTACAGGAGCAATCAAACGGGGCTGCTTTATCCTGGATGGTGTCGAGCTTCTTGAGTGTTGTTGGAGCTGCATTCATCCAGGCAAGTGGAGAGTATTCCATCACACTCCTGACTCCTTTTGGATGGCAGACAGAATTTGGGGGTCAGGAGGTGGGTTACTCGCTGTAGGATTCCCAGCCTCTGACCTGCCCTGGTAGCCACAGTATTAATATGGCTGGATCCAGTTCAGTTTCTGATCAATGGTAACCCCCAGGATGTTGGTTGTGGGGGATTCAGCGATGGTAATGCCATTGAATGTCAAGGGGGCGATGGTTAGATCCTCTCTTATAGGAGATGGTCATTGCCTGGCACTTGTGCGGCGTGAATGTAACTTGCATTGATACTGACATTACTTGATATTGTCCAGGTCTTGCTGCATTTGGACATGGACTGCTTCATTATCTGACGAGTCACGAATGGTGCTGGACATTGTGTAGTCATCGCAAACATCCCCACTTCTAACCTTATGATGGAAGGGAGGTCATTGATGAAGCTGCTGAAGATGGTTGGTCTAAGGACACTACCCTGAGAACTCCTGATGTGATTTCCTGGAGCTGAGATGATTGACCTCCAACCATCACAACCATCTTCCTTTGTGCCGGGTATGGCTCCAACCAGCAGAGAGTTTTCCCCCTGATTCCCATTGACTCCAGTTTAGCTAAGGCTCCTTGATGCCATATTTGGTCAAATGCTGCCTTGATGTCTAAGGGCAGTCACTCTCACCTCACCTCTGACATTCAGCCCTTTTGTCCATGTTTGAACAAATACAGCCTTGAGGTCAGGAGCTGAGTGACCCTGGCGGAACCCAAACCGGAACTGGAGCGCAAGTCTTCAGTACTATTGCTGGAATATTATCTGGGCCCAAACCTTTCCAGTATCCAGTGCCTTCAGCCATTTCTTGATTCACGTGGAGTGAATCGTATTGGCTGAAGACTGACATCTGTGATGCTGGGGACCCCTGGAGGAGACCGAGATGGATCATCACTCGGCACTTCATGCTGAAGATTGTTTCGAATGCCTCAGCCTTGTCTTTTGCATATATGTGCTGGGCTCCTCCATCATTGAGGATGGGGATATTTGTGGAGCCTCCTCCTCCAGTGAGTGGTTTAATTGTCCACAAACATTCACAGCTGGATGTGGCAGGACTGCAGAGCTTAGATCTGATGTGTGTGTTGTGGAATCCCTTAGCTCTGTCTATGATTTCCTGCTTATGCTGTTTGGCTCACAAGTAGTCCTGTGTTGTAGCTTCACCAGGTTGACACCTCATTTTTCAGTCTGCCTGATGTTGTTCCTGGCATGCTCCCCTGCACTCTTCATTGATCCCCTGGCTGGGGGATATGCCGGGCCATGAGGTTACAGATTGTGGTTGAATACAATTCTGCTGCTGCTGATGGCCCACAGCACCTCATGGATGCCCAGTCTTGAGTTGCTGGATCTGTTTGAAGTCTATCACATTTAGCACGGTGGTAGTGCCACACAACACGATAGAGGGTCCTCAATGTGAAGACGGAACTTTGTCTCCACAAGGACTGTGCGGTGGTTACCCCTACCGATACTGTCATGGACAGATGCATCTGCAGCAGGCAGGGTGGTGAGGATGAGGTCAAGTATATTTTTCCCTCTTGTTGGTTCCCTCACCACCTGCTGCAGTCCCAGTCTAACAGCTATTGTCCTTTAGGACCCGGCCAGCTCGGTCTGTGGTGGTATTACCGAGTCACTCTTGGTGATGGACATTGAAGTCCCCACCCAGAGTATATTCTGTGCCCTTGCCACCCTCAGTGCTTCCTCCAAGTGGTGTTCAACATGGAGGAGCACTGATTGATCAGCTGATGGTGGGCGGTACGTGGTAATGAGCAGGAGGTTTCATTGCCCATGTTTAACCTGAAGCCATGAGACTGCATGGGGTTCAGAGTTGAGGACTCCCAGGGTAACTCCCTCCTGACTGTATCCCACTGTGCTGCCCCCTCTGCTGGGTCTGTCCTGCCGGTGAGACAGGACATACCCAGGAATGGTGATAGTGGTGTCTGGGACATTGTCTGGAAGGTATGATTGTGTGAGTGTGACTATGTCAGGCTGTTGTTTGACTAGTCTGTGAGACAGCTCTCCCAACTTTGGCACAAGCCCCCAATGTTAGTGAGGAGGATTTGCAGGGTCGGCAGGGCTGGGTTTGTCATTGTTTCCGGTGCCTGGGTCGATGCCGGATGGTCCGTCCGCTTTCATTCCATTTTTGTGTTTTCATAGCGGTTGAATACAACTGTGGGCATTTCCGAGGGGCAGCGAAGAGTCAACCGCATTGCTGTGGGTCTGGAGTTACATGTAGGCCAGACCGGGTAAGGACGGCAGATTTCCTTCTCTAAAAGGCATTAGTGAGCCAGATGGGTTTTTACGACAATCGCCAATGGTTTCATGGTCATCATTAGACTTTTACTTCCAGATATTTTATTGAGTTTAAATTCTGTCACCTGCTGCGGTGAGTCCCCAGATCATGAACCTGAGTCTCTGGATTACTCGTCCAGTGCCAATAACATTCGCCACCATCTCTCCAGAAGTGTGGTTGAAATATTCAAAACATTGATAGGGTGGATAGAAAAAGGCTCTCTGCTCCGGTCAGAGACTCAGTAACAAGGGGGCAGAACTTCAAATTCCAGGGTGATGTCAGGAAGCACCACTTGATACGGAGGATTGGAAATCTGGGATAGTCTCCGTAATGAAGCTGTTCAGACTGAGAGTCAGTTGGATGCTTTTTGGATTGAGATTGATTAATATTTGAAAAATGAAATGAAATGAAAATCGCTTATTGTCACGAGTAGGCTTCAATGAAGTTACTGTGAAAAGCCCCTAGTCGCCACATTCCGGCGCCTGTCCGGGGAGGCTGGTACGGGAATCGAACCGCGCTGCTGGCCTGCTTGGTCTGCTATAAAAGCCAGCGATTTAGCCTGGTGAGCTAAACCAGCCCCTATTTGCTCGGTGCTCTACCGGTGGCAGCTATGAGCTGGGCAGTCGCACGAAAGGTAGCTCTCCGAGAAACGTCTACCAGACCTCCTTAATCCTGTCAAACGGCCACCAAAAGTACAAAAAGGTTCCCCAACTTAACCCCCACATACTACCCAACCGACTGAGATACCAATGAGCCAGCACCCAGGCCGTGAGGCCAGAGGAGTGAAGAAAGGAAGACCCCAACACCAGAGGAGGGGATGACCCAGGCCTGAGCATGGTGGGCCCAGTACGGTCATCAACGTTAGCTCACTCGTCAACTGAGAAGCTGATTGAGTTTATCTCCATGGAGCTCCATAAGAACAGAGGGGGCTCGTGGGGTGTAGACGCTGGTTACAAGTGGAAATGGTGGAATAAGGAAAGCAATGGTGGCCATCTTGGGTGGCCATGAACAAAGGGAACCCCGGACGTGCATGGCATGTCCATGAGGGGGTGGCGGCGGGGGGTGGGGGGGGGGGGGGGGGGGGCAGCGCAGAATCCCCCCATCAGAATAGTCACCCGGAACGTGAGGGGACTTTACGGATCATTGAAAAGATCCAGAATCTTCGCCCATCTCAAAAGCCTGAGGGTCGACATAGTCTTTCTTCAGGAGACACATTTAAGACAGAAGCACCGACTAAGGGTAAGGAAAAGCTGGATGGGTCAGACATATCAGGCGTGCTTCGGCACAAGGGCGAGGGGTATCGCCATACCGTTCAATAAAAGGACATCCATTACAGCGCCGAACATGGTGACGCGCCCCGGGGGACGGTGCATGATGGTTACCGGAACTCTTGAAGGTGTCCTGGTAGTACTTGGAAATATATACGCCCCAAACTGGGACAACGGCAAGTTCATTAAAAAGACCATAGCAGAGATCCCCGACCTCGACTTCCATCAACTACTCATGGGGGAAGACCTCAACTGTGTGCGGGACCCAGAGACAGACAAGTCGATCCCTAGATTGGGGACTAATTCAGGAATGACTAGGGAACTAGCCACCTTCATGGAGCAAATGAAATGAAAAAATGAAAATCGCTTATTGTCACAAGTAGGCTTCAATGAAGTTACTGTGAAAAGCCCCTAGTCGCCACATTCCAGCACCTATCTGGGGAGGCTGGTACAGGAATCAAACCATGCTGCTAGCCTGCTTTCAAAGCCAGCGATTTAGCCTGGTGAGCTAAACCAGCTCCTCTCAAATGGGTGAGAGGGTATACCTGTGGATGTTCAGCCACCCAACAGAGAAGGAGTTCTCCTTCTCCCATGTCCACAAAGACTCAGCCCGCATGGACTCTTTGCAGTGGGTAAATTGGTGCTTCCAAGGTGGGAGGGGCAGAATATTCCGTGATAGTAATCTCGCACCACGCACGACACTACAGGGATGTGAGGTTGGAGACAGGCCACGCACAGCGCCCCCCCTCCCCCTCCCATGGAGGCTGGACACAGCCCTCTTCGCCAACAAGGCATTCTCTAACAAAATGTCACAAGCCATAAACGGATATCTAACCTGCAACTAAAATGGGAAGTTTGCACCCTCCACATTCTGAGAGGCCCTGAAGGCTGTCGGTGAATAAGGGGGAAATAAGAGCACAATGGGCCCTCAGGAACAGGAAGGAAAGGGCAGCTAGGAAACGTCTGATTGACTCCATATTGGAAGTGGATCGACGGCACTCCACGGCCCCGACCACGGAGCTGCTGGCGGAGAGGAAAAAGCTACAATTGGAATTTGACCTGTTCTCCATTGAGACTGCAGTGAACCAGCTCCGCCAGACACGGGGACTAGGCCAGCTGCCTACTGGCATGAAAAGAAGTCTTACAACACCAGGTAAAAGTCCAAGAGGTTTATTTGGAATCATCTTTTGGAGCATAGCTCCTTCATCAGGTGAGGCCAGGCACTACAGCTGAGAAAGCAGACGGCCATGAGGGAGACAGCACGGGCGAGATTCTCCGCAAATGCGGAGAATCGTAAAGGCTGCCGTGGGACAGGCTGTGACCCACGGCAGCCTTCACGGCCACTTCCGGGGCCGATTCTCCCCCCTGGGCGGAGCTAGGAGCGTGGCCCCGTGCGTCACTGCGGCGCGGCCTTGACGACCGTCGTCAAGGCCGCACATCAAGCGTCACGGCAGCTGCGCGGCCGATGACGTCAGCCGCGCATGCACAGGTTGGACAACGCCAACCCGCGCATGCGCAGTTGGTGTCTTTCTCCTCAGCCGTCCGGCAAGACGTGGCGGCTTGATCTTGCTGGGCGGCGGAGGGGAAAGAGTGCGTCTGTTCTGGACGCTGGCCCGACGATCGGTGGGCACCGATCGCGGGCCTGTCCCCTCCTGAGCACAGTCATGGTGCTCCCGTGCCAATCAGGCCTCTAGATGCCCCAAATGGGCATCTGGCGCCCGTTTCATGACGGCAGTGAGCAGGTGTGTTTGCTGCCGTGGTGAAACGGGCGTGAAGGCCTGGCCGCTCGGCCCATCGGCCTCGGAGAATCGTGGTTCGTGGCGTGGGTCGGGCGTGGGGGGGGGGAGAATAGCGGGAGGGCGTGAAAAATGTCGGGAGGCCCTCCCGCTATTCTCCCACCCGGCGTGGGGGGCGGAGAACCGCGCCCCACAGATCAGGGGCGGGATTCTCCCCTACCCGGCATGACGGAGGGTGCCGGCGTAGGGGAGTAGCGCCAACCACTCAGGGGTCGGGCCTCCCCAAAGGTGGGGAATTCTCCCCACCTTTGGGGGCCAGCCCCGTGCCGGAGCGGTTTGCACCAGAAGACTAGCGCAAAAAACCGGCGCCCCCGGCAGCGGGGCTGGCCGAAAGGTTTCGCCGGTCGGCGCATGCGCCGGCAGTGACGTCAGCGGCCAGCTGCCGCTGACGTCACTGCCGGCGCATGCGCGATGTGGGGTTCTCTTCCGCTTCCGCCATAGCGAAGGCCGTGGCAGGCGCGGAGGAGAAATAGTGCACCCAGGGCACTGGCCCGGAGTCTGAGCGGGGGGCCCCGATCGCGAGCCTGGCCACCGCCGGGGCACCCCCCGGGGTTTGATTGTCCCCCGCCCCCCCCAGGACCCCGGGGCCCGCTCACGCCACTGATCCCGCCGTTCCAGAGGTGGTTCAAACCTCGGCGGCGGGAGAGGCCTCCCAGCGGCGGGACTTCGGCCCATCCAAGCCGGAGAATCACCGCAGGGTCCTCTCCGATCGGAGTGGTGAGATTCCCGCCACCGCCACTTCCCGGGTGGCAGAGAATCTCTGCCACGACGGGGGCCGGATTTTCGGTGGCCCCAGGCAATTCTCCGACCCTGCTGGGGGTCGGAGAATTTCGCCCCAGGGACGGGAACGGTAGGTTGACCACAGCCACAGATGAGATCAGTGGAGTCTTAGCAACTTTCTATCAGGGGCGTTGCCTCAATCTAGTGTACTACGCTGGGACTATCCTCTCCCACACCCCCAGAGGGGACATACATAGAAACATACAGAGCAAAAAGAAGAAGGAGGCCATTCAGCCCATCGACCCTGCTCTGCCATTCATTATGATTATGGTTGACCATCGAGTTCAATACCCTGACCCCGCCTTCCCCCCCTATCCCTTGATCCCTTTATCCCCAAGAGCTGTATCTAATTCCTGCGAGAAATCACACCACGTTTTAGCCTCAACTACTTTCTGTGGTCATGAATTCCACAGATTCACCGCTCTCTGGGTGAAGAAATCTCTCCTCACCTCAGTCCCAAAAGGTTAACCCCTTACCCTCAAACTATGACCCCCTAGCTCTGACTCCCCCACCATCGAGAACATTCTTTCTGAATCTACCCTGTCACATCCTGTTAGAAATTCATAAGTTTCTCTCTGACTCTTCTAAACTCCAATGAATATAATCCTAACCGACTTAGTCTCTCCTCATATGACAGTCCCGCCATCCCAGGAATCAGCCTGGTAAACCTTCGCTGCCCTCCCTCCATAGCAAGAACACCCTTCCTCAGATAAGGAGACCAAAATTGCCCACAATACTCCAGCTGTGGCCTCACCAAGGCCCTGTACAATTGCAGTAAAACATCCCTATTCCTATACTCAAATTCTCTCGCTATGAAGGCCAACATACATCAGGGGATCATTTCTTTGTGGTTTTCTTTAAACCATACCGGTCACAATCCGTTAATATAGACCCCACTGGCAAAATGTACAGCACAAGTGTATATTCTAACCTCATAGTGTGGAGAACGAGTTCAAAGATGTACAACACTTTTCTCTGTCACCTTTTCTTTTCCTGTTTCATGTTTTTGTTATTATTGATTTTGTGTTTTTTTACAGATACAATTCCCATAGGGACGGGAAGAGGCGGTGGAAAGGGTGGGAGGAACAATCCCGTACCAGCCTCCCCGAACAGGTGCCGGAATGTGGCGACTAGGGGCTTTTAACAGTAACTTCATTGAAGCCTACTCGCGACAATAAGCGATTTTCATTTCATTTCAGTCGGCTTCAAATGAATTCACATTCCGGCACCTGTCCGGCACGGCTGGTACGGGAATCGAACCGTGCTGCTGGCCTGCTTGGTCTGCTTTAAAAGCCAGCGATTTAGCCCAGTGAGCTAAACCACCCCCCACTTGTGACAATAAGCGATTTTCATTTCATTTTCATTTCATTTTCAATTAGATGGTCGGAGGATGTGTGAGATAAGTCTGCTTGTCATGAAATGAAAATCTTTCAATACAAATCATTATTTTGCATTGCTAAGGAAAGGCAGGTAAATAGATTTGCGATATAGATCAGCTGTTGAACAGGTTTGAGAGAATGAATGGCGCAAGAACATGCCTAATCTCCCTCGGAAGCTAGAAGTCACTCCCTGCCAGGTAATGAAGCCTTTACCTGAGCATTCCATTCTCTCGTTCATTGTCTCGTCCGCAATGACTGCATTTTCACCCATATAAGGTATGGAATGCCGAGTATAGCTGCTGCTTACGCTGGGACAGGCTCCGTAGCCCGAAGCAGTTGAAAAGTAGCAACATGTGTTCACCTGTGGCTGGCCCAAGCTGAGGCGGTTTGAACGACGCCCACATTGTTGGAATCATTTCACATCAGTGCTCACCTGCCAGTGTCTGCCTGTGGAGTGTAGGGACGGGAAGAAGCAGTGGAAAGGATGGGAGGAACAGTGCCTCCTGCTCCAGTTCAAAACAGATTCATTACCAGTGCTGGGATAATGTAGCCTTTCCCAAAGGCAACACTCTCAGTCTGAATATTTAATTCTTCCCAGCACAGCTAATTATTATTATGGCTAAGATAGATTGGAGATTTTCATTGAAAGGCATCATGATGGAAAGACATTGGCTAATATTTAAATAACAAATGTATGCTTTGCAACACCTGCACATTCCTTTCTGGTGCAAAAACACAACTAGGAAAGCAATCCAACCATCACACACAAAAGAAATTAAGGATAGCATTGATCCAAAGAGGAGGCATATGAAGTTGCTGGAAAAAGTAGTAAGCCTGAGGATTGGGAGAAGTTTGGAATTCAGCAAAAGAGGATCAAGAGATTGGTTAGAACAAGAACAAAGAACAAAGAAAATTACAGCACAGGAACAGGCCCTTCGGCCCTCCCAGCCTGCGCCGATCCAGATCCTTTATCTAAACCTGTCTCCTATTTTCCAAGGTCTACTTCCCTCTGTTGCCGCCTGTTCATATACCTATCTAGATGCTTCTTAAATGATGCTATTGTGCCCGCCTCTACCACCTCCGCTGGTAAAGCGTTCCAGGCACCCACCACCCTCTGCGTAAAAAACTTTCCACGCACATCTCCTTTAAACTTTCCCCCTCTCACCTTGAAATCGTGACCCCTTGTAACTGACACCCCCACTCTTGGAAAAAGCTTCTTGCTATCCACAAGGGAGAAAAATAGGACGTGAGAGTAAACGTGGAAGTAACAAAACCAAAAAGCTTATATAAAAAGGAAAAAAATCAGTGAAGACAATGTTGTCAATTACAGTCCACAACCGAAGAATTTATAATAGAGAATTTATAATTGGCAGAGCAATTCGACTACTGTGGTTCTGTACTGGGGCAGGATTCTCCGACCACCCCCGCCGGGCCGGAGAATCGCGGGGGCCGGCGTCAATCCCCACCGTGTCCCGAATTCTCCGCCACCGGAGATTCGGCGGGGGAGGCAAGAATTGCTCCGCGCCGGTCGGCGCCCCCCCCCCCCCCCCCCCCCCCCCCCCCCACCCCCCCGGGCGATTCTCCGGCCCGCAATGGGCCGAAGTCCCGCCGCTGTCATGCTTCCCCCGCCGGCGGGAATCAAAACACCTACCTGACCGGCGGGAGCAGGTGGCGTGGGCGGGCTCCGGGGTCCTGGGGGGGGGGCGCGTGGCGATCTGGCCCCGGGGGGGTGCCCCCACAGTGGCCTGGCCCGCGATTGGGGCCCACCGATCGGCGCCCACTGATCGGCGGACGGGCCTGTGCCGTGGGGGCACTCTTTTCCTTCCGCCTTCACCGTGGTCTTCACCATGGCGGACGCGGAAGTGACCCCCTCCCCTGCGCATGCGCGGGGATGACGTCAGCAGACGCTGACGCTCTGGCGCATGCACGGACTTACGCTGGTCGGCGAAGTCCTTTCAGCCCCGGCTGGCGTGGCACCAAAGGGTGCTCAAGCCAGCCGGCGGAGCGCCAACCACCCGGGCGCTGGCCTAGCCCCTAAAGCTGAGGGCTTGGCCCCTAAAGGTGCGGAGACGCCGGAGTGGTTCAAGCCACTCCATCCCGCCGGGACCCCCCGCCCTGCTGGGTAGCGGAAAATCCCGGCCTCCCTGGAGAACGACACAAATAACGTCCCAGAAATGTGAACTAATCAAAGGTCGAGTGAAATGGAGAAACTGAAAAAAAATTACTACTGAAAAAAAACAGTTTTGAGAGGTCTGAAAGCCAATAAATCCCCAGGGCCTGGCAGTTCAGGGGGTGGCAATTCAGGGCCTGGTAACTCAGGGCCTGGTAATTCAGGGGGTGGTAACTCAGGGCCTGGCAATTCAGGGCCTGGTAATTCAGGGGGTGGTAATTCAGGGGGTGGTAACTCAGGGCCTGGTAATTCAGGGCCTGGCAAATCAGGGCCTGGCAATTCAGGGCCTGGTAATTCAGGGCCTGGCAATTCAGGGCCTGGTAATTCAGGGGGTGCTAATTCAGGGCCTTGTAATAAAGGGGCTGGTAATTCAGGGCCTGGTAATAAAGGGGCTGGTAATTCAGGGCCTGGTAATCAAGGGGCTGGTAATTCAGGGCCTGGTAATTCAGGGGCTGGTAATTCAGGACCTGGTACTTCAGGGCCTGGTAATTCAGGGGCTGGTAATTCAGGTCCTGGTAATTCAGGCCTGGTAATTCAGGGGCTGGTAATTCAGGTCCTGGTAATTCAGGCCTGGTAATTCAGGGGCTGGTAATTCAGGTCCTGGTCATTCAGCGGGTGGTAATTCAGGGGCTGGTAATTCAGGGGGTGGTAATTCAGCGGGTGGTAATTCAGGGGCTGGTAATTCAGAGCCTGGTAATTCAGGGTCTAGTAATTCAAGGGCTAGTAATTCAGGGCCTCGTAATTCAGGGCCTGGTAATTCAGGGACTGGTAATTCAGGGCCTGGTAATTCAGGTCCTGGTAATTCAGGGGCTGGTAATTCAGGCCTGGTAATTCAGGGGCTGGTAATTCAGGGCCTGGGAATTCAGGGTCTGGTAATACAGGGCCTGGTAATTCAGGGGGTGGTAATTCAGGGCCTGGTAATTCAGAGGGTGGTAATTCAGGGCCTCGTAATTCATGGCATGGTAATTCAGTGCCTGGTAATTCAGCGGGTGGTAATTCAGGGTCTGGTAATTCAGGGCCTGGTAATTCAGGGATTGGGAATTCAGGGGCTGGTAATTCAGGGGGTGGTAATTCAGGGGGTGGTAATTCAGGGGGGTGGTAATTCAGGGCCTGGTAATTCAGGGGGTGGTAATTCAGGGGCTGGTAATTCAGGCCTGGTAATTCAGGGGCTGGTAAATCAGGGCTTGTTAATTCAGGGGCTGGTAATTCAGGGCCTGGTAATTCAGGGCCTGGTAATTCAGGGGCTGGTAATTCAGGGCCTGGTAATTCAGGAGGTTGTAATTTAGGGCCTGGTAATTCAGGGTCTGGTAATTCAGGGGGTGGTAATTCAGGGCCTCATAATTAATGGCATGGTTATTTCAGGGCCTGGTAATTCAGGGGGTGGTAATTAATTCAGGGCCTCGTAATTCACGGGGTGGTAATTCAGGGCCTGGTAATTCAGGGGGTGGTAATTCAGTGCCTGGTAATTCAGGGCCTGGTAATTCAGGGGGTGGTAATTCAGTGCCTGGTAAATCAGGGGGTGGTAATTCAGTGCCTGGTAATTCAGGGTCTGGTAATTCAGGGGCTGGTAATTCAGGGGCTGGTAATTCAGGACCTGGTACTTCAGGGCCTGGTAATTCAGGGGCTGGTAATTCAGGGCCAGGTAATTCAGGGCCTGGTAATTCAGAGCCTGGTAATTCAGGGGGTGGTAATTCAGGGGGGTGGTAATTCAGGGCCTGGTAATTCAAGGGCTTGTAATTCAGGGCCTGGTAAGTCAGGGGGTGGTAATTCAGGGGCTGGTAATTCAGGCCTGGTAATTCAGGGGCTGGTAATTCAGGGCCTGTTAATTCATGGCCTCATAATTCAGGGCATGGTAATTCCGCGGTGGTAATTCAGGGGCTGGTAATTCAGAGCCTGTTAATTCAGGGCCTCATAATTCAGGGCCTGGTAATTCAGGGGGTGGTAATTCAGGGCCTGGTAATTCAGGGCCTGGTAATTCAGGGACTGGTAATTCAGGAGGTGTTCATTCAGGGCCTGGTAATTCAGGGGCTGGTAATTCAGGGCCTGGTAATTCAAGGCCTGGTAATTCAGGGGCAGGTAATTCAGTGCCTGGTAATTCCGCGGGTGGCAATTCAGGGGCTGGTAATTCAGAGCCTGGTAATTCATGGCCTCATAATTCAGGGCCTGGTAATTCAGGGACTGGTAATTCAGGGGGTGGTAATTCAGGGGCTGGTAATTTAGGGGTGGTAATACAGGGCCTGGTAATTCAGGGACTAGTAATTCAGGGCCTGGTAATTCAGGTCTTAGTAATTCAGGAGGTGGTCATTTAGGGGCTGGTAATTCAGGGTGTGGTAATTCAGGCCTGGTAATTCAGGGGCTGGTAATTCAGGGCCTGGTAATTCAGGGGCTGGTAATTCAGGTCCTGGTAATTCAGGGGCTAGTAATTCAGGCCTGGTAATTCAGGGAGTGGGAATTCAGTGCCTGGTAATTCCACTGGTGGTAATTCAGGGGCTGGTAATTCAGAGCCTGTTAATTCAGGGCCTCATAATTCAGGGCCTGGTAAATCAGGGCCTGGTAATTCAGGGGCTGGTAATTCAGGGGGTGGTAATACAGGGGGTGGTAATTCAAGCCTGGTAATTCAGGGTCTGGTAATTCAGGGTCTGGTAATTCAGGGGCTGGTAATACAGGACCTGGTAATTCAGGGGGTGGTAACACGGGGCCTGGTAATTCAGGGGGTGGTAATTCAGGGCCTGGTAATTCAGGGGCTGGTAATACAGGGCCTGGTAATTCAGGGGGTGGTAATTCAGGGCCTGGTAATTCAGGGGCTGGTAATTCAGGGTCTGGTAATTCAGGGCCTGGTAATTCAGGGGCTGGTAATTCAGGTCCTGGTGATTCAGGGCCTGGTAATTCACGGCCTGATAAATTCAGGGCCTGGTAATTCAGGGGCTGGTAATTCAAGGGCTAGTAACTCAGGGCCTGGTAAGTCAGGGGGTGGTAATTCAGGGCCTGGTAATTCAGGCCTGGTAATTCAGGGGCTGGTAATTCAGGGCCTGGTAATTCAGGGGCTGGTAATTCAGGTCCTGGTAATTCAGGGCTGGTAATTCAGGCCTGGTAATTCAGGGGCTGGCAATTCAGGGCCTGGTAATTCAGGGGTGGTCATTCAGGGCCTGGTAATTCAGGGGCTGGTAATTCAGGGCCTGGTAATTCAGGGCCTGGTAATTCAGGGCCTGGTAATTCAGGGCCTGGTAGTTCAGGGGCTGGTAATTCAGGGGGCTGGTAATTCAGAGCCTGGTAATTCAGGGCCTGGTAATTCAGGGCCTGGTAATTCAGGGACTGGTAATTCAGGGGGTGGTCATTCAGGGGCTGGTAATTCAGGGGTGGTAAATCAGGGCCTGGTAATTCAGGGACTGGTAATTCAGGGCCTGGTAATTCAGGGCTTAGTAATTCAGGAGGTGGTCATTCAGGGACTGGTAATTCAGGGGGTGGTAATTCAGGCCTGGTAATTCAGGGGCTGGTAATTCAGGGCCTGGTAATTCAGGGGCTGGTAATTCAGGTCCTGGTAATTCAGGGGCTGGTAATTCAGGCCTGGTAATTCAGGGAGTGGGAATTCAGTGCCTGGTAATTCCACGTGTGGTAATTCAGAGCCTGTTAATTCAGGGCCTCATAATTCAGGGCCTGGTAATTCAGGGCCTGGTAATTCAGGGCCTGGTAATTCAGGGTCTGGTAATTCAGGGGCTGGTAATACAGGGCCTGGTAATTCAGGGGGTGGTAATTCAGGGCCTGGTAATTCAGGGCTGGTAATTCAGGGGCTGGTAATTCAGGGGCTGGTAATTCAGGGGGTGGTAATTCAGGGCCTGGTAATTCAGGGCCTGGTAATTCAGGGCCTGGTAATTCAGGGGCTAGTAATTCAGGGCCTGGTAAGTCAGGGGGTGGTAATTCAGGGGCTGGTAATTCAGGCCTGGTAATTCAGAGGCTGGTAATTCAGAGGCTGGTAATTCAGGGCCTGGTAATTCAGGGGCTGGTAATTCAGATCCTGGTAATTCAGGGGCTGGTAATTCAGGGGCTGGTAATTCAGGCCTGCTAATTTAGGGAGTGGGAATTCAGTGCCCTGTAATTCCACGGGTGGTAATTCAGGGGCTGGTAATTCAGAGCCTGTTAATTCAGGGCCTCATAATTCAGGGCCTGGTAATTCAGGGCCTGGTAATTCAGGGGCTGGTAATTCAGGGGGTGGTAATACAGGACCTGGTAATTCAGGGCCTGGTAATTCAGGGTCTGGTAATTCAGGGGCTGGTAATACAGGACCTGGTAATTCAGGGGGGTAACACGGGGCCTGGTAATTCAGGGGGTGGTAATTCAGGGCCTGGTAATTCAGGGGCTGGTAATACAGGGCCTGGTAATTCAGGGGGTGGTAATTCAGGGCCTGGTAATTCAGGGGCTTGTAATTCAGGGTCTGGTAATTCAGGGCCTGGTAATTCAGGGGGTGGTAATTAAGGGCCTGGTAATTCAGGGGGTGGTAATTCAGGTGGTGGTAATTCAGGGGGGTGGTAATTCAGGGCCTGGTAAATCAGGGCCTGGTAATTCAGGGGCTGGTAATTCAGGCCTGGTAATTCAGGGGCTGGTAATTCTGGGCCTGGTAATTCAGGGGCTGGTAATTCAGGTCCTGGTAATTCAGGGGCTGGTAATTCAGGCCTGGTAATTCAGGGAGTGGAAATTCAGTGCCTGGTAATTCCGCGGGTGGTAATTCAGGGGCTGGTAATTCAGAGCCTGTTAATTCAGGGCCTCATAATTCAGAGCCGGTTAATTCA